>NC_048222.1:114940295-114974583 GCF_002007445.2 Ailuropoda melanoleuca | reverse complement strand
CTCTACCAGTTTACAACAAACTTAGATCTGTGCTCTGTGTTCGTATTGAGTATATACATGTCTGCCTTCAATCTATTGTTTTGGGGTTTTTTTAATAAAAGTAAAGTTCTCATTTTCTTCCTATGGGGATTTCCTTTTTTTCTTCCCCCCCCCCCCCCCCCCCCCGAACAGGATGTCCGCACTTAAAAGATGGTTGATCTAGAATAGAAATTATCATTTTTTACTCTCTGGATCCTTTTACATTCTTAAAAAAATTTGAGAGCTCAAAGAACTTCTATTTATGTGGCTTATATATTCATATACATATCGATAAATATGTTAGAAAGTAGAACATGAGAAAATGTAAAGATGTTTATCATTTAGTATAATAAAATCAATATTAACATAAATAACATTTTTATGGAGAAGTAGCTATATTTTCCATAACAAAAAGAAATTAGTTAAAAGAGTAGCATTGTTTTACATTTTTGGAAATCTCTTCAAGTGGCTTAATAGGAGACAGCTAGGATTCTCATATCTGCTTCTACGTTCAGTATGTTGTGATATGTTGTTTTGTTTAAAGTCTATGAAGAAAATCCAGTCTTTCACAGATACATAGTTGGAAAAAATTATTTTAACAGCATTTTTAGATCATTGTGGATATACTTTGTTGTAGTTTCTATGTTAGTAGTTATTTGCAACATGGAATCTGGTGCCGTATCAATGAACTTTTTGTATTCTGTGACGTTAAAAGTGATTTGTCTGGTATTTTGAATGGATTTTTTATCCATGAATGATTTTGTATTGGTTATTTGGAAAATGTTGGTTAACTGGGCTATGCAGATCTTTCAGATACTATACAGTATCAAAAATAGCATTAGTTAATATACTCCCCGTCTTGTCAGAAGTCTTTAAGTATTGGGAACCTGTCCTGCTCCTGATAAAAGTTAAAAGTTTTCCGAAGTTTTCCCCTGGAATTTTTATCATTGACAGAAATATGGTCTTTTGTTTTCCTTAAAATGACAGGCTCGCTTATACATTTTAGTGAAAATGTCTGATATCCTTATCTGATAAACTATAATTTGCCAGGTTTACCTTAGGGCAAAAATGGTGTTCCGTGAAAAAAAAGGGGCTAGTTCACTTCACAACCCAAGTGCTTTTCTGTAAGATGTTGTATTTTGGTATGCAGCAAAAGTGCTTTATGTGTATTTTCCATTGTCACCTATTAAAAAGACATGTCAAGGTTCCAGATTTAACAGAAATACTACTGCCTCCTTAAGGACATTTTTTTTTTTAAAGATTTTACTTATTTATTTGACACAGAGAGAGACAGTCTGATAGAGGGAACACAAGCAGAGGTAGTGGGGGAGAAGCAGGCCTCCCGCGGAGCAGAGAGCCGACGCGGGGCTCGATCACAGGACCCTGGGATCATGACCTGAGCCAAAGGCAGATGCTTAATGACTGAGCCACCCAGGCGCCCCCATTAAGGACATTTTTAAGTAAAACTGACTTTTCTAAGACTGAGAGTGTGTGGTGGTGAAGAATACTATGGCTGCTAGTGGAGTCTGATGCCAATGCCTGATTAGTGCCAAGGCAGCAGCAGGTTGTTGTTTTTGAGATTTTATTTATTTATTTGACAGAGAGGCAGCGAGAGAGGGAACACGCGCAGGGGAAGTGGGAGAGGGAGATGCAGGCTTCCTGCTGAGCAGGGATTCCCAGTGCGGGGCTCGATCCCAGAACGCTTCTGGGATCATGACCTGAGCTGAAGGCAGACGCTTGACGACTAAGCCACCCAGGCGCCAAGGCAGCAGCAGTTTTAACATGTTTGTGGGTAAAACAGATACGAACACGGTTAAAAAAGGAAAAATGGTGTCTTATTATGAAAGTAGTTTTGGCCATGTATGCCTCTGAAAGGATCTCAAACCTCCCGAAGGGTCTGTAGACTGCTCCTGGAGAACTGTTACTAGGACAGTTTCATTACTGGGTTGTAAACTCAATTTCGTTGGGTCAAGACCAGCATTTTTTAAAAGACGAAAGGGAATACTCTAAGAAATAGCACATATTTACTGTAGAAAAAATAATCATTTTGTGAAGCTCATCAGATATTAATATATGCCACGGGTATGTACTGAATTGGGGCATGTAGGCTTTATTTGTCTTGTCAGTTGTTACATTGACTGGCTTAAAATACCTTTTTTACAAATTATATATATAGTCATATAAATATTTGTGTGCATTTATTATATATGTCCACACAGTAACATGTGAAATGACTTTTTTCTAATGACATTTTTAACTTTTAAAGTGTTCGTCATCTCAGAAATGCAGTATCTGCTGAGGAGTCAAAGACAAGGCGTCAGGACCACCTCGGGCCAGAAATAAATAAATAAGCCAAGCAAAAGCCCTTAGGTGTAAAGTTTTATAAAACATGTTTTAGGGACGCCTGGGTGGCTCAGTTGGTTAAGCATCTTGCCTTCGGCTCAGGTCATGATCGGGCTCCTTCCTTGCTCAGTGGGAAGCCTGCTTCTCCCTCTGCCCACTGCTCCCCCCCGCTTGTGCTCTCTCTCTGGCAAATAAATAAATAAAATATTTAAAAAATTTTTTAGACTCATGTCTTTATTTTTATCCTCACAATAATCCTGGACATATAAATATGTAAAATACATGTTTGTGGCAAGGCAAAAAGCAGGTAGATGGCAGAGATAGCTAAATGGTTAGCTAATGGCAGACAGCAAGTGGAAAACCAGGGTCCTACAGTACACATATCTATAATTATTTCTGTATCTGTGTGTATAGTAAGTGAAACATGAATTCATCCTGATATCTGACTCTAGTTCAGTACCACATGATTCATCCTAGCCTTTTTTTTTTTTTCAAAGATTTTATTTATTTATTTGACAGCGAGAGAGGGAACATAAGCAGGGGGAGTGGGAGAGGAAAAAGCAGGCTCGTAGCGGAGGAGCCTGATGTGGGGCTCGATCCCATAACGCCGGGATCACGCCCTGAGCCGAAGGCAGATGCCTAACGACTGCGCCCCCCAAGTGCCCCTCATCCTAGCCTTTTTACCTTGCCTATCTCTAACTTCATTCTCTGTCAGATGGAAATATGACTCGCACTGTCCATTTACTTGTTCAACGCCAGTGTGTATGTGAAGCAGTTTGGGAATTGTTAACACCTGCTAACCCCAGTGAGAAACTTTACCAACTACAGTTCCTTTAGTCTTGAGTTGGATAGTTTCCCATTAAAATGCAGTTTTCCAAAATTACTCAGATCCCAGCTCCTTTTCTACTGAACCCCTTTCGTGAGATTGCCATACATTTGTAATACAGTTAGATTCATTTGTCAAAATCTGCATTCCGTCTTGACCATTCCATCTTCTGATGTTTTAAATTTGTACACATTGAAGTTTATTCTTTCTGATGGACAGTTGTTTGGGTTTTGACAAATGCATAGGGTTGTGTATCTGCCACCCTAGTGCTGTACAGAGTGGTTCCATCACCCAGAGCAGTCAGCCACTGCTGCTCCCCAACCCCCATCCTCTGGCAGCTACCAATCCATATAGTTTTGCCTTTTCCAGGGTGTTGTATGAACAAAACCATAGAAGTTTTAGCGTCTGGCTTCTTTCATCACAGAATGCATTTGAGATTCATCCATGTTGCATGGGTGAATCTCGCAGATGAACAGCTTCTTCCTTTTCATTGCTGGATACTGTTCATTATAAGGATGTCCTGTAGTTGTTTATCCATTCACACGATAAAGGGCATCTTGATTGCTTCCAGTTTGAGGCGATTATTAATATAATTGCTTTTTAACATTTGTGTACATATTTTTTGCATGAACAGAAGTTTTCAGGTCACTGTAGGTAAAATACCTAGGGGCATGAGTTCTGAGCCATATGGTAAGTCTGCTTAATTTATAAAAACCTGCCAAACTGTCTTCCAGAGGGGCTATACATGGGAGGGTATAAATGGCAGTGTGTGAAGGAGTGGTATTTCTTATTCACATATTGGACAGACACACCAGTGAAGCCAGCGGGGCCTGGGCTTGGTAATTCAGTATCTTTGCTGCCCTAGTTGAACTACTCCCATAGAGCTTGAGGGGCTGGGGGGACTAGCTCCAGAGCAGGGATGGCACAGACTACACTGTTCTTATCTAAAGTTCAGTAGCTTTCGTGAATACAAGCTTCTCTTTGCTGTATCCTTTGGTCTATATCCAGAGCATTGAAATGGTTGTTTTGACAGTCCTGTTCAGATTTATAGTGCTTTTTGGGGAGAGGATTTGTGGGCTTCCTCTTGCCCATCGTGTCCAAAGCCTCCTGCTTCAGTGTTTTTTTCCTCTGTTGTGTCACTCCCACTAGTAAACATGTATAATAGCCTCCAAAAATTCTCTTGCCTCCATATCTAGTCACGACTCCCATTTCTCTCCTCTTTCAGAGCAGAATTTTCCCAAATTACTTCTCCGCTCTGTCCTATTTCCTCTTTCCCCACAACTCCACCAGAAGTTGGAAATCCCTGTTGTTAAAGCCACCGAAGTTTTCCGTATTGCTAAATCCAGATGGTCTGCTTTTATTTTCCTTGAAATATCAGTAGCATTTGACACAGGAGATAACTAGGTCATGGATGAATCACTTTCTTAACTTTGTTTCCGGGAAGATTGTGCCCCTTCCCTCTGCAGCTTCCCTGGTATGTCATCCTCGGATTTTCACCACATCCTCCCCAGTTTTCTCCAGAGTTCAGTCCTTTGACCTGTTTTCTCTCTCAACTCACTTTAGTCTCAGGTGTCCACTGACTTCTCCCAAACATTTATTTCCAGTTTGTTCCTTTCTCCTAAGCCTCAATCATATCCAATTACCAAACCCCTTTTTTCTGCCAGCCCCATCAAATCTTCCTCTCCACTACTGTGAACTTCATCTTTCTAATTGCTCTGCTGGCGACCTTTGGGACTTTTTGACTATTCTTTCTCTCTCAAACCACATCCAGGTTATCACTTTAACTTGCTCCAATTAGAATTTTTCAGAATCCAGCCACTTTACTGTCACTAGTCCAAGCTACCACTGTCTTTTGCCTGGATTATTGTAATTGTCCTCTAATGCATTTTCTATGTCTGCCCTTATTTCCCTACAATGTAGTGTATTTTTTTTTAAGACTTTATTTATCTGACAGAGAGTGCGTGGTATAAGGGGGGCGGGGGGACAGCTCTGTGCTGAGCAGGGAGCCCCAAGCAGGGCTCAATCCCAGGACCTTGGGATCATGACCTGAGCCGAAGGCAGATGCTTAACCAACTGAGCCACCCAGGGGTCCCCAGTGAGATTTTTTTTTTTTTAATGTAAATCAAATTCTTATTTCTGCTTAACATTCTCCAGTGGCTTCCCATATCAGATAAAGGCTCAAGTCCTTAGAATGGACTACAGTGCACTATATAATCTGCTTCCCTGTCCTCACTGCTTCACTGACCTCATCTGTTATTCATCCTGTAAATAATTTCAGTGTGTTGCTATTTATCAGCCTTACCAACCATGTTCCTTTCTTAGGGTTTTTGCATTTGCTGTTCTTTCTATCCAGAATGTTCTTCCATTGGATCTCCATTAAGACTTCTGGATTTATTTCCTTACCACGTTCAGGTCTCTGCTCAAATTCCATCTTTTAGTGAGACCTCCCTGGGCATCCCACATAAATCAGCAACTCCCCACCCACTAGCATTCCACCCTATTTCCTCTTCCTCCTTTATTTTTCTCCATAACACTTTTCACCATATGACCATTGTCTTGTATATCCCCACTGCAGCATAAGCTCCAAGAGGACAGATCTTTGTCTGTCTGTCCACTGATCTACCTCCAGTGGGCTAGAGTACTAGGCTGGTGTCCAGTGTGCCTATGTGTGTTTGGGAGAGTGAGGCAGGAAATTATGGTGGCTACTATCTATGATGGACCAAGTTAGTGGTTTAGTCAGGAATTAAAGCTCCACATTTTAAGTCGTCTTTTTTTTACAGTCTTTTTCTGATTGTTACCTATCCTGATTGTTTTAACCCTTACTATACCCTAGCCTGTTACACATAGTAAACACTCAGTTTTTCTCTCATTAGTTCATGTGTATTAATCTTTCCCCAAATACTTGGTAACTTCTCGATAGAAAAGATCAACAGGTACCTTACTGGTATGAAGTGCCCTTTTCAAAACTCAGAGAATAGGAAAATGAAAATACTGCAGGCAAATTATCCCCAAGGACTTAGATTAGATTATGAAGATTAGAGTTTTGTCCCAGACCACACCCAAGAGAGTAAAAGGTGGAGGTGATTCAGTTGCACAGTGTGCTGCGAGGACAGAGCCTGCCACATAGGGGGCCCTCGGGTGTGTAAGAGAAGGGTGGACTGGTAGGGACATCTTTCAGAATTATCTGGCTCTCTCCTAATTTAGACTCACTGTGTAACAGGTTGATTTGTTAATCGACTTCCTAGGTACTGCGGTGTTAGAAGGCATGTGCTGTGTCACTTTGTTAACTACCTAACTTGATACTCACATTGGCGTTAGTCCACCTTAGGGACCATCCTTGAGTTCGTGTAAGAGCTAAGGAGCAGAGACAGGATTATAATAAATATACCCTAACGATAGCCTTCTACCTAGTCTCTTACTTGAAATTTAGACAAATGACATCTTTCTCAGGTAAATGAATTACAGTGAAATAAGAACAAACGGTCTGTGCTAGTAAAACTTTTTTAAAGGCTATTTTCAGTGCATTCCATACCCAAGTACAGTTGACTCTTGAACAACATAGAGAGGGTGGGGGAACCAAACCCCTGCACAATCAAAAATTTGAACGTAACTTTTGACTCCCCCAAAACTTAGCACTAATAGCCTACTGTTGACTGGAAGCCTTACTGATAACATAACAGTTGATTAGCACATATTTTGTATGTTATTTGTATTATATACCGTATTTGTATAATAAAGCAAGCTAGAGAAGAGAAGGTGCTATTAAGAAAATCATAAGGAAGAGAAAATACACTTAGAGTATGTAGTATAAAAAATCCACATATAATTGGATCACGTGTTTAAACCTGTGTTGTTCAGAGTCAGCTGTACTGTTAACACATGAAATTGTCCATTCTGGGTCTCAAATATAGGAATAAAAGTCATTCTGACTGGTACATGCAAGTTTTTTTTTAATTTTATTTCTTTATTTGTCAGAGAGCTTGCACGAGAGCAAGAGCATGGGGCGAGGGGGGTGCAGAAGTGGGCTCCACGCTGAGCAAAGAGCCAGATGTGGGACTTGATCCCAGGACATGACCTGAGCCAAAGGCAGACACTTAACCGACTGAGCCACCCAGGCGTACTTGCATGCAAGTTTTCTTAATAGAAATATGTATGTCTGTAGTACAAATAATAGAGATGTTACTTTGAGGTTGCCATCTATTCTAACCTAGATGCATTTTCCAAAAATTCTTGAGGAAATTAGGATCCTTGAACAAGCCCTGATGTGAAAGGTCTGTAAGCAGGTCTGGAGAGCTGTGCACAGCTAAACAGTGATAGAACAGGACTGGAGTTGGTCTGTGGATGCCTGTCCCATTCAAGGCCTTAGTACTTAGCGGTGCTGTGATGTGTTCATCTTTTTTGCTGAAAAGCTTTGTCTTTTGAGGGTAGATTGAAGTATTGAAAACCGCCAGAAGACTTTGAGAGGCCCAGTCACCAATAGATGATCAAATTTAATCATCTGCTGGTGGTCCAAAATGAGTTGGCTTTGGCAAGAAAGAGTGTTTTCCTTGAGTGTGTGGCTAATAGCCTATAAATGCATTTTCAAAACTAAACCAGAAAAAAGGACAACAGAGAATGATGGAATTAGAATATCCATTTGCTTCGTTTCACATCTGCATAACAGTCAGAATAACAATCCAAACATTACCACTACTAATTATGATCACTGAAAACAGTTTACAATTTTTTAAGTTTATTTTTCAATTTTTTTAGTAACCTCTACACTCAAAGTGGGCCTCGAACTCACTACCCCAGGATCAAGAATTGCATGTTCTTCCAACTGAGCCAATGAGGTGCCCCAGTTTGAAATTTTTAATTGAATATATTTTCCTCATTCTGGTCCCTGCTCCCCCCCTTCAGTTGTATTAAGTCTTCATAAGTTCGTTGTGGGATCACATAGGCATTATATATTGTACTCTCTTAACCTCATTTAGACTTGATTTTCTAAGTAACTGTATGTTTAATGCTTACCGCCCATCTTATATCAAAGTCTTGCTGATCATTTTGGTCTGAAGTTTGTGCTTTAGTTCCAGAGGTGGCAAAAATTTTTCTGACAAGAATTGGATAGTAAATTTAGGCTTTGAAGGCCAAAAGGGATCCTATTCCATATTGTGTATATGCGTCTGTGTGTCTGTGTGTTTATTTTATTTTTTTAAAGATTTTATTTATTTGAGAGAAAGGAAGAGAGCCAGAGAGCGAGCACGGGAGGGGGTCAGAGGGAGAAGTGGACTTCCCGCTGAGCAGGGAGCCCAATGCAGGACTCGATCCTGGGACTCCAGGATCATGTTTGTGTGTTTAACAACCTTTTAAAACCATTCTTAGCTCGAGGACTATACAAAAATACCTCTGGCTACAGTTTGTCAGCCCTGCTGTATACTTTCCTCAAGAAGGGCTCATGGAGTCATATTCCAGTGTTGCTGGATATAAATTCCTTGCTCACATACAGATGAGCCAGATATATAAAGTTGGAGTTAAATATTTAAATATGTAACTTCATTTTCTCTTGGCATAAAACATTGCAGTTGCAGTCTGATGATAGCCTAATTTTATTTTCCTTATAAGTTACTTGATGTTTTTGCCTAGATGCCCAAGGTGTTTTTTTCTTTTTCTTCACAGTCCAGTTGGTGTTGGTCATTCTGGGTTGATATTCTCAGGTATGTGATGTGTTTTTTAATATGTAGTTTTGAATATGTTTTTTGTTTTGTTTTTTCTTTTTTTAGAAAAAAAAAGACCTTTATGTATCTGGTGTTTAAATATATCCATGATACATGTCTTTTTTAACCTTATTTAATTTTTTCTGTTAAACCATTTTATTTTTTTCCAGCTTGATATAATTAACAGATGAAAATAGTATATAGTTAAGGTATATCACGTGTTTTGGTATACATATTCATTGTGAAATGATTACCTCAACCAAGCTAATTAACGCATCTGTCACCTCACAGTTACCTTGTGTGTGTGTGTTGAGATTACTTAAGAGATTTCAAGAATATTTTAGTATTAACTATAGTTACCATGCTGAAATTATATCTCCAGAACTTATTTCAACCCTGCGTGATTGAAATTTTGTACTCAAAAGTTTTCTTGATTTACATGTAGCTATTAGTATTTGTTTCATTTCCTTGCATTGGTTTTCCTGCTACCAGAATTCCCGTTACCCATATATAACTACCCATATATAACTATCTTTGCTTAAATTAAGCACATAATATTACCACTATCTCTCAAATAGTCTATCTCCTCTTTTTTTTTTTTAATAACTAATTCTCTTTGTTGCCTTATTTCTGAGTTTCCTAATTCTGATTTAGGCTATTCTGTCATTTTCTTTTTTTTTTTTTAAGATTTTATTTATTTATTCGACAGAGATAGAGACAGCCAGCGAGAGAGGGAACACCCGCAGGGGGAGTGGGAGAGGAAGAAGCAGGCTCACAGCAGAGGAGCCTGACATGGGGCTGGATCCCATAACGCCGGGATCATGCCCTGAGCCGAAGGCAGACGCTTAACTGCTGTGCTACCCAGGCGCCCCTATTCTGTCATTTTCTTAATGACTTCTAGCTCGTTTGCAATAAGATACAGCTTTGCTTTGCTTTCTGGGCATGTCTTTCTGGTATGCTTTCATTGTCTGAAATGGATGTTTTTCTGTTCCTTACTCTCTTTATGTGAAGGTTTTTTAACTTTTTAGAAGAAAGTGCAGTTCAAGATGGTTTTTCTGGCTTCACATAACTCGTAGTTGGATAGTATTACTCTCTTTTTCATGCTCATTTTTACATACTTGCTTTTTATCACAATAACCACCCAAAACTCAGCTTGACAAAGATAGATGGAAAGGATGTGGAGCAGTCCCGTTGGAACTGAACGACATTCAGCTAGTGGTGCGCTTAGAGGCCGACCTAGGCCAGATGTTGCCGTATGTTTCCCATGTAAAATGCCCCATGGTGCCTCGTGAGTTTGCTCTGGTGGCTGTGTGACATTCGGGTTTACCATGAGGTGGTGCTCCTCTTCTGGAGACGACACTTGAGAAACCAACCAGTAAGACCTTTAACTTCTTTTTTCTTAAAAACTAGAAGTACAGAAGAAAGATTTTCAAAGTTGTACTACCAGCCAAGAAGAAAACTTCTTCCTTTGGACCCATGTACTCAGATAGACAAGCAGATTGATTAAAAAGAATTTAATATATTCAAATCAAACACTTTGGAAACAGGTGTGTGCATGCATTTGCGCATGTATATATGTGTGTGTGAGAACGAACAGGCTTGCTTCAAGATGCACGTACACGCAAATGTATGATGTGTTTCTTTGCCTTAATCTGGTAGTCTTCCTGGGGGGAAAAACCACAACTATGTTGAGTTGATGAAAAGGAACAATAGAGAGCATGCTTGCATGCTTATTGACCTTGATGTTTAAGGACATTTGTTGGTAAATATTTGGACTTGCTTTTGTGACCTGCCACAGTGAATCTGATTGACTGCTGGTTTCGGATGTAATCAGCCTGCCAGAGAATGTATTTTATAAGAAAACCGTGTGTCTTTCAAGAGAAGGCAAGGATGTGGGTGTGGTAGGGAAATCCAGATTCCTCCAAACAGTGATTCATCCTACACAGACTCTTGGAGGTGGTTCCAGGTAAAACTTGACCCTAATTGCTACTGTAATGAAGTGTAAAAAAGAGCAGTCACCTGCTTACAGGTAGAACTTTTGTCAGGCTAATCACTGGGAGATCGTGCTCTCCTCTCCTAAGTGCATTATAATCTCTCGGGATAAAAAGTGAAGCCCTAGAAAATGCACTGAGCGCGGCGTGCCTTCTGCTCCTCTCCATACCATTTTCCTTTCAGGGTCCAGCACAGGTGGGCAACCTTTTCTTAGCCCTTCTACTTCCAGCCCTTGTTCTGGATTCTTAGGAAATCTGGCAGTTGATACTATAGGCTGTGTTGTTCCGTGATGTTCAGAGTGCTACAGAAAGCCAGGCCCTGATGGATAGTTAAGATCTGAGAGAACTGGATATGGATGTAACCCAGCTGTTACTTTCCGTAACAGAGGGATCTGTGTGGACGAGGAGGCCAGAGCAGCCGCCTGCTCTCACCTCACCTTTTCTCCAGGATTATCATGGGCTTTCTAATATTTGGCTCTCTACAAACTGGACTTCAAGTTTGTAATAAAATATTTAGAAAAAGGAACGTGGATTTTGTCAAGCCATGCTTTCATAATAAAGCTGGGTTTATAAATTATGAAGACGCATCCTAAATTAGAAGGGACCATAAAGATCAAGGTATTTCTCCCTTAAAAGAATTATCTTAGTTAATCAGAGACCAATTTTAACATTAGTATTTCAATTAACCTGTCCTAGAAGAAAGTTAGAACCTAGAAACTCCTTTAGAGCACCTCTGCAGAAATGGCTTCATACACGAACCTGGCGACATGACCCTCAGTCAAGTTCTTGGCTTCCGTGGACAGCAAATGTTTTATCTTGCTAGTTGAGCTGAGTGCAAATAGAAGAAAGGCAGGAAGAGGAGCTTGAGTGTACGACTGTGCTTTCCCTTCCTGTAGTGTGTCCCATGGGAAACGGTACGAGCAGGCTCTACAGCGCTCTCGCCAAGACCCTGAGCAGCAGCGCCGCCTCCCAGCACCCGGAATATTTGGTGTCACCTGACGCAGAGCATCTGGAGCCCATTGATCCTAAAGAACTCCTTGAGGAATGCAGGGCTGTCCTGCACACTCGACCTCCCCGGTTCCAGAGGGATTTCGTGGATCTGAGGACAGATTGCCCCAGTAGCCACCCACCTATTCGGGTCATGCAATGGAACATCCTCGCCCAAGGTATGCCTGATGCTTTTGTACCCGAGCAGTTAACTTGGCTGTGACTGCCTTTCTGTTGTGCACACGCCTGGAGCACTGATGACGTTATATGGGAGGAAGAGGTGTGGGCAGATTGCGCCGTAGGAGGATGGGGTGACTAGGGCAGCACGGGGAGCTCCCAGAAGGGGAAGGTGTAAGAAAGAAGGCCGTCCAATTTTCACAAATAAATCCAGCACTCAAGATTTATACCTTACCTTCCATGTTTAAAGGACCCTGTCTTTTATCAGCTTCAAACTTTCTGTTGCCTTCAACTCTCAGTCCACAGCACTAACATAGCATTTGTAAGGGAGAAACAGAATCTGCCAAATGGGTAACAGGTAGGACTTTTTGCAGGGAATGGGGGCTCTGTGGGTGGTGGTGAGGTGGTGAGTTTTGGTATTCTTGGGGCCAGATTCCCACCCATATGCGTCTGTATAACTTGAGGTCAAAGGGATATTGCTTCAGTTCTCTGTTCATTAAGGTACTATTTTGTTACAGTAGAAAGGACTCCTTTCCTAGGTCTGCTGAATTAAAAAGATGTATCAGTGAGCTCTAGTATTGCCTTTCATGTAGCAGTTGAAAAATTTTAAGAAAAAGAAAGGCAGCTTTTTAAAGAAGGGCATATACCCTGACTTTTCAATCTTAGATTCCCCCCTCCCCAGGTCTTTGTCCATAAATAGGAAAAACTGCCTGTTTAAGATAAGTTCCATATGGCTCATTACAGCTAAGTATTAAAATTAGTGTATAGATGGGGCGCCTGGCCAGCTCAGTCAGTAGAGCATGCGACTCTTGATCTTGGGGTTGTGAGTTCAGGCTCCACGTTTGGTGTAGAGATTACTTAAAAATAAAATCTTATTTTAAAAAAAATAAAGTTTGGGGCGCCTGGGTGGCTCAGTCGTTAAGCGTCTGCCTTCAGCTCAGGTCATGATCCCAGGGTCATGGGATCGAGCCCTGTATCAGGCTCCCTGCTTGGGGGGAAGCCTGCTTCTCCCTGTCCCACTCCCCCTGCTCGTGTTCCGTCTCTCGCTGTCTCTCTCTCTCTATCAAATAAACAAATTAAATCTTTGGGGAAAAAAAAAAGCATATGGGCATCTGGGTGGCTCAGTCAGCTGAGTGGCTGCTTTTGGCTCAGGTCATGCTCCCAGGATCCTGGGATTGAGACCCACATTGGGCTCTACCCAAGCTCTACCCCTCTCCCCCTCCCCCCTACACGTGATCTCTCTCTCAAATAAATAAAATCTTTTTTAAAAAGTTAGCATATAAGGTTAAATACATTTGTTTCATCTGACATAGTTTCTATCCCAGGGATTGTAAAGAACACTGTTTAAGACTCAAACTTTAGATTTTTCATCCTAGAATATAGTCATATGAAACAGTTTTAATATGAAAGAATAATAAATTGCTTGCCTTATCTGGATATTAAGAGATTATTTAGTTTGGTAGGTTTTGTTTGTTTTGGGATTTTTTTGAGAGACAGAGAGTGCGTGTATGTGTGCGCACATAATGGGGGGGGGCGGCAGAGGGAGAGAGAATCTGAAGCAGGCTCCACACTCAGAGCAGAGCCCAATGTAGGGCTCAATCTCATGACCCTGAGATCATGATCTCAGCCAAAATCAAGAGTCAGACGCTTAACCGACTGAGCCACCTAGGCGCCCCAGTTTGGTTGGTTAATACAGTTTAGACAGAGAAGAAACACCCAAAACATCTGAAATAGAGAAAGCGTTCTGAGGGTCTTGGGTAGTGTCAAAGAGACTTCCAGGTACTTAGCTGCTGTAGAACCATGACTTCTAAGTACCTGTGACAGCTGACTGGCTTTTATATTTCAGCTCTTGGAGAAGGAAAAGACAACTTTGTACAATGCCCTGTGGAAGCACTCAAGTGGGAAGAAAGGAAATGTCTCATCCTAGAAGAAATCCTAGCCTACCACCCCGATATATTGTGCCTCCAAGAGGTGGACCACTATTTTGACACCTTCCAACCACTCCTCGGTAGATTGGGCTATCAAGGCACGTTTTTCCCCAAGCCCTGGTCCCCTTGTCTAGATGTGGAACACAACAACGGACCAGATGGCTGCGCCTTGTTTTTCCTCCAGAACCGATTCAAGCTAGTCAACAGTGCCAATATCCGGCTGACGGCCATGACACTGAAAACCAATCAGGTGGCCATCGCACAAACTCTGGAGTGCAAGGAGTCCAGTCGACAGTTCTGTATTGCTGTCACCCACTTAAAAGCACGGCCTGGCTGGGAACGATTTCGCTCGGCTCAAGGCTGTGACCTCCTCCAGAACTTGCAGAACATCACCCACGGAGCCAAGGTCCCCCTTATTGTTTGTGGGGACTTCAATGCCGAGCCGACAGAGGAGGTGTACAAGCACTTCGCTTCCTCCAGCCTCAACCTGAGCAGCGCGTACAAGCTGCTGAGCGCTGACGGGCAGTCCGAGCCCCCGTACACCACCTGGAAGATCCGGACCTCGGGGGAGTGCCGCCATACGCTGGATTACATCTGGTACTCTCAGCATGCTCTGCGTGTGAGGTCGGCTCTCGATTTGCTCACTGAGGAGCAGATCGGACCCAACCGGCTACCATCTTTCAATTATCCTTCAGACCACCTGTCTCTAGTGTGTGACTTCAGCTTCAATGAGGAGGAACCTGACGGACTTTTATAAATGCTTGTCTGTCTTTTTAATCACAAGAGTCTTAACCAGGGATGTTTCAGGAAACTGAAATAGGATAAGAAGTTGCTTGAGGAAGGATTCCCAGTTTCTCTGACATCATTTTCCATGTTTCCAGCATGCCCTTGGGAAGGAATCCCATTAGTCCACAAACCTTTTCTATTAAAACCTACAGCAAAAAAGGTGTTTGCACTCCAGTTTTGGCTTGTATTATTTTCTTTCCCTTAGCATTACATTTTGATCATTTAAGGGCATTAAAATTTAGGCTTGTTTTGTAGGTTTTTCAGTTTAAGAATGCTATGTAAAAATAGACTTGCTTGAGTCCTCCATAATTAACAATAAGTATTCAGGAGCAATTTTTCTAGGTAGCATTTCAAGTTATTTATTTGTGGGTTTTTAAAATGTCAGCAAGATACGCCTGGCAATATTTATTTTTTTATATTTTCATGTAAGATTAAATAAATAAATTAGAGCATTGTGAATGTTTTAAAACCATGCAAAACATAAGTTATAGAGTAATTTATAGTGATTTTCTTAAATCTCTAAGATCTTTCTTTTTGGGGTCTAACAATAGTAGTGTACGAAGGGACTATTTAGCCTGACGGGCTTTTTTGTTTATTTAAGTGGAATCCGTGATACTTTTCTCAGAAGTAATCCTTGCTATGGCTCCATATTCCCATTATTGTGTTTCTCTTAAAAGAGATTCCATTGCCAATCAGTCTTCATTATTGAATCACTGTTACGCACTTATTGTTTTCCGTTGGAATGCTATGGTATACATTTGAGGTCACTTGATGTCTATTTGTATTGGACTGTGCTTTTCACGCTAGGTTATTTAGGAACTGTTATGTGGCAGTAGCTAAGGAAGTAAGTGGGGCCTTCTTTTCAGAGATGGGAAACTAGAAAGCCTGTTAACGAGGCTGTCCGTGAACTCTCCTATGATAGCCAGGTGGCTCCTTCAAAATGTCTAGAAAGAAGAATGTAAAAAGTTAGGAAGATAACCTGGAATTCTCTTCCATAAGAAATAAAAGTGGTACAAGATAACAGATGAAGCTCCTTTCAAGCAAAATCCCAACAAATAA
This sequence comes from Ailuropoda melanoleuca, assembly GCF_002007445.2. Taxonomy (NCBI): domain Eukaryota; kingdom Metazoa; phylum Chordata; class Mammalia; order Carnivora; family Ursidae; genus Ailuropoda; species Ailuropoda melanoleuca. Next base: position 114,958,775 of record NC_048222.1, on the reverse strand, counting down.
CCTATTGGTAATAAATTGATAAATATTTTAACCCATGAGTTGTAAATATTTAAGAATAATAAAAGGTCTTTTAAAGCTAGTGATTTTAATATCTTGTCTTTTTAGTCCAAAAAGAATCTGCAAGTAGATTTGATCTTTCAACACTGTTAACATGGTGACCCAGAGTATCCATTTACACACAGACCTATATTTTTTAAGTGGACAAAGGAGGATCGGTAGCCGCACATTGAAGGCATCGATGCTATGCTTATGTAATATCTCTAGGCATCACGGTGGGAGTCCCCCAAAGTGGTTCACCCAGATATTCTGCATTGGAACTACTTTGAAACAAATGAAGTTTTCAGTACATTGTATAGACAAAGTCCTGGAAGGAATGGCAAGCAGCAGGAAGGACATCTGTACCAACTGTCATTTTGTTCAAATCTTAGCATGATAATCATATGCTGTTGAGAAACCAAATACTGATTAGTACAGGCATTAAATATTATTTGTGTACCCCAAAGTACACCGACCTGAAGAAACTATCACAACAGCCTAAAGAGAGCAAATCCAGCTGAGAATGAAAGCCAATATATTGTTTGAATTTCAACTGTTGTCCACCAGTATATGAATTAACAGGCCATATGGGTTGAGGGTTAGACTAGGGGTGGCTGGGAATGCTAATGAGCAAAACTGGAAATACCGTGTGATTGTAATGTGCCTATAAATTAAGGAAATGGGGAAATTATAATGGAAATCTGTTTATGAGTTATCCTTTGGAGTTATCTGATTGATGGTTTTATATTTGTCTTTATTTAAAATGGAATTATGTGAGCATTTTATGTAATATTTTTAGTAATATATTAAATCTTGTTGGATTGTACTTCATATTTTATTTTTCCTTTTAAGTCTTTGTAGACACCTTTGCCTTATGGACTGTCAGAGTAACCAGAAGCAGAGTGGTAAGTAACAAATCTGTATTCTAAATTTTTAGGCATGTTCCATTTAATGAATTTCTCTTATTCCATCCCCGTGCCTTTTGGTTCAGCTTTTCCTTTTGTATCGCGTATTTTAATTGTGGTCAGAATAAGAGTCTTAGAAGATAAATTGTGCATATTTGAAGAGAGAATGAGAGAGGCAGTGGATTTTTTTTTCCTCCATGCCATTATTTAGCAGTTCCCTTCTACTAGGTGAAAGGAATAGGATTATCACTTCATTAATTAAGCGAAGGATAATAGCGTATATGTAGGAAGAAACTACCATTTGAGTTCCTTACCTTTGGCTCGAAGAGCTTTCAATACGATCTTTCAACTACTCTGAATTAATTTTTCAACAGCTACTCTTAGTTTAAAATGGGGTGTAAAACATCAAATCATTTGACCAAAGTGACAGCTAATAGTAGGAGAGCCAATATTCAGACCTAGGTGTCTTGACTCCAGGATGCTTGCTTCTTTCCCCACCAACATGCTCCCTTGGCCTTGAGTGAGTACAGTTGGAGACAAAAGTGATACGTGGGGGAGGAAGAGATCTGGTCAATGAGAAATAGCCAAACACATAAAGCAAATACTTTGTAGTACATTGCAGTATAGAATAGAAGCAAGATTCAGAGGCCAAATTGTGGCTGAAAGAGATCTGTTCTCTGATACAGTAAAATCGTTGAAAAGTAGAACATCTGTTACTGTTTGCATACTTCTTTCTAGAAGGAAGCAGTGAGAACAGTTACTCCAGTAGTGTTTCAAACTAGAGGAAGAAATTGATGCAAAAACTCTGTATTGGAGCCGTTTTTTAAAACATCCAAGATTTTATAATAGTGAAGGGAATGTTGCATATAATTAGATAATGTGTTTTTGGCTTGAGTTAGTTTATATCCAAGATATAAATTCTAAAAAGAGATAAAAACACATGCTCATAATCCTAATTGATTTCAATTTTAGAAAAGGAACGGCATCCAAAAAATGAATGTACTTGCAGAAAGAGCTTTTTTTAATGACATGTATAAAAATATGGCACAGGCAAGCTTTCATCCAGAGGGGCTAGCACCAGAGTGGGAGGATTGGAGCTTGGGCTTCTAAAACAAGGGGAGGGGAAACAAGTAACATCAAATAGAGGGGCTCGGGCTCTAAGTGAAGACAGCTCTGACCAGCGTGGTCTGAACAAGTTGCTCCATCTCTAGGGCCTCAGTTCTCTCGTCCACAGAGGAATGCTTCGTCCACAGAGGAATGCTTCGCACGTGCCCCGTCAACCCCCGTAGATTTGTGAGATGTTTGTAAAATACTGTAAAATATACACAGAAGTCACTGAACCTTGCCTCAAAAGTTCAAAGCAAGAAAGGGAAGGGCATTGTACTTGATGTCTTACAGTATTCGTGGATGTTGTAACAACCCACTCTTACTATTCCAAGAATAATCATCTTTCAGTTTGAAAATGCAGAACAGATAGGGTTAATAGAAAATTAAGCCCCAAATAGGTGAGGGACTGATAGAATGGCAAGATTTCTTTCCCCTAATTGTTCTTCCAAGCATATGTGAGGTTGTAGGTGACCTGGTTCTTTAATTTCATGAGAGGGATGTCAACCCTACTTTGACTGGTAAAGTAAAAATTACTGCCTCTGTGTGATGAAACAGAACTCATATAATTCCAGGCCCTTGTTCCTTAGATTTCTGTGGAAAGCTCACGTCTAAGAAGACATTCACCTAAGATTAGACATGTGGACACAGCCATTCCTCTTGACAGAATGCTAGGACAAGCTTTGTTGCTTCTAAGCAGCTGGTAAACTGGATTCTGTGAATCTCATCACTGATCAACTTTTTTGCCTTGGCTTCTGAGACATTCAAAACCAGACTTTATAGCTGAATTTTAATTACTGGGTGACACTTCACGATGTTGTAACAGTGTGGGCTCTGTAGGCTTTCATCCTTTTACCTTTTTTATTTTTTTTGACTTTGACTTATTCTTAGATTTTGTAGCTATCTTAATTCCTTTGGTAATAAAGCAGAGTATAAATTATCTTGCTACATTAATAGATTTAGGCATCTAGATGGAGACAGTTTGTGTACAAGAATGTCAAAAAAGGGTTACATATCTATTATCTGTAATATTACCTATAACGTGGAGAAACCCCAGTCAAGAAGGATAATGGAAGACTGGGCACAGGGAATGTATCCAACATCTCATTTTGGTTTCCATAGATTGGTGAACCTGAAGAGAACACACAGCAAAACTCTGCAACATTTTAAGATTTTGTGAGAAAGTTAAGGACCATTACATGATAGGCTAGACTTACTCCTAAACTAACCCCCCCCCACCTTTTTTGCTAGATGGGAGGGAATGTAGAGGCTAAAACTGAATTGGGAGGCAGAGGAGGGGTTCTGTTTTGGGGTCTGCCACTGACCAGCTGAACTGAGACTGAAGAGTCCATTTTTTCCTGAACCTTAGTTTCTAATACAGGTGATAGATCAGAAGATCTCTAAAGTTTCTTGAAAACATTAAACAAGGCACTTCAACACGATTTGAGTTTCTGCTGCCACAGCTCAAAAATATTTTTGCAATTTTTTTGAACTGCTTCCATATCGTTTTATGAAGGTCTCAAAACCAGTGTGAGTTTAATAGCCGCGTCTCATTTTGAACCAAACGTGGCGTTACCTAGCTTGATTCACATCAGTTTATTAACCTCAAGTGACTTGGCTGTTTCTTTTTTTTTTTAAGATTTTATTTATTTATTTGACAGAGAGACAGCCAGCGAGAGAGGGAACACAAGCAGGGGGAGTGGGAGAGGAAGAAGCAGGCTCCCAGTGGAGGAACCTGGGAACCTGTTGCGGGGCTCGATCCTAGGGATCTGGGATCACGGCCTGAGCCGAAGGCAGACGCTTAATGACTAAGCCACCCAGGCGCCCCATGACTTGGCTATTTCTAAAACGAAAACCTTCCTCAGCAGAAAACTTGCCTCTATTACTATGTTTTAAATTTTAGGCATTGCTCCAGGAAGCAATTCAAAAGTATTCAGAACAATGGTAGCATTGTTGGCATTCGTATATAGCTTCCCAAAACAGTTTCTTAAAGGGACAAGGCACATGAACATGCCGTACTTTCATCCTAGATGTTAAATATGAGAGATTTCAGAGTTACGAAACCTACAGTATGTAGGCTTTTCAAAAACCTGGTTTAATACTCAAAAGGTGTATCTCAAACTACCTTTTTCCACTGAACATTTTAGAAAAGCGTATGTTAGGACACAGATCTTTGGACATAAAGCTTTCCTTGATTCTTGATTGTATCTGTATGGCAGTGTGGTTCCCAACCTTGGTGGCAACAATGAAATCTCCTAGAGATATTTAAAAAATACTGATGCCTGGCTCCCACTCCCATACGTTGTAATCTAATTGGTGTGGAGTGTGACCTGGGCAACAGGATTTCTAAATCTTCCCAGGTGATTCTAATGGGCAGCAAAATTACCATTGTGTTACAGTGAATGTTGTACAACTCAAATAATTTGCAGATTATGTAAAATGTATTTCCCCTGTTACAACAGTGATGGTATCACTTCATCAAAGAAAGTGTTCTAAAATAGACATTTTCTCAGATGTTACTAAACAGGATGGGAAGAAACAATATCGTGGGAGAAGATGACAACTGTTGGTTTATGCCTATTTACAGTTCAGTTTTTTGATACGGATTATTTTTTAGAGATTTATTTATTTGAAGGAGCACGAGCAGGAGAGGCAGAGGAGAGGGAGAGAGAATCTCGAGCAGACTCCACACCAAGCATGGAGCTGGACACCAGGCTCGATCCCACAACCCTGAGATCATGACCTGAGCCGAAACCAAGTCAGATGGTTAACCGACTGAGCCACCCAGGCGCCCCTGGAGTATTTTGCATTAAACAGTCATGTCCTGTTTATAAGTTCTCACTTTAGAAGTTGTGATATATTGTAAGTCCTGAGTTGCTGTGTTCAAAAATTGTTGCGTAGAAGTGAGGTAGATGAAAATCAAATCCGTCTCCCTGCTGCACTTGAGTTTTCAAAGCTCTGGAGGGGTGGTGCAGATAGGCAAATCATACTTGCAAAGGGTGCGTAGTAACCTCATTCTCATTAGGACGGCCATCATTGTATACTGACTTCCTACAGAATAGTATCGATTTTAATTATGGAGGACATGATTGTAACAGGCTGAAGTACAGATAAATTAACCACCACAGAGGGCTTGTATTGTGAATTGGTAAAAGCTGTAATACAGAAATTGCAGTGATGGCTATGGAATTAAAGTAGGGTTCTTACTCTTGCCTCCCCAAAACAATGGCTACCCTCAAGAGTAGGCCAGGTGATTTCAAATAAAAGGAGCAAAGGATACTTTGAAAATAACCCCAAAGCCAGAATGTTCTTTGTGTAGAAGTTTAGCTGATTACTTATTACACGTGCCTGACATACAGCGATCAGAGATGCCTTCTCCATAGGGAATTACTGCAAGGTGTCAGAGGCAAGCCACTGGCAATGCACCAGGTGCCCCATCCCAGACATTCTGCCCTCAAGGCCACCCCTCTGCTGGAATTGCCCTTTTATTTTCACTGTATCAGCAATCTCTGGCCTTATTTTTTCTGTAGCCTTATTTGCTTAGCCCTTCTTGCTACACTGGATAGCACTGCCCACATCTAGAACCTCATTTGTCCTGGTAATTCTCTGTGAATCTGCTGATTCCTTTTCTTCTCTCCTAACCCTTGTCTTCACGTACTTTATATTTTTCAGTCTTTAGACTCACTCAATTCAAAGTGGACCACCACCCAACCTGGGTGGTTTCCAAGCCTATTTCAGAAATTTTTATTTTGATTTGTGTCCCTTCTAAGTAAATAAAGTGAACTCATATTTAGGTGAAAGCACATTGGTCTAGAAAGTAGCCATCTGTGGAATGGCCCAGTGAGGTGTGGGTGCCTGGAATGTCTGTAGCCCAGGATTCACTAAAAGAGTAGCAAGAGAGTAAGGCTTGGGAAGGTAGGCAGAGGCCAGATAAATGGACTTAAATGTTTTACTCTTAACTTTTATGTTGTTAGGAAGAGAGTCCATTGAAGAATTTATTCTTTAAAAGATTTTATTTGGGGGGACATATGCAGGGGGAGAGGCAGAGGGAGAGAGAAAGGGAGAAGCAGACCCCCTCTGCTGAGCGGGGAGCCCGATGTAGGGCTCCATCCCAGGACCCTGGGATCATGACCTGAGCCGAAGGCAGACACTTAACCGACTGAGCCACCCAGGCGCCCCACCATTGAAGAATTTAAAGCAATTTCAAGGGAGTGATGAAATTTGCATTTTACAATGCTCTCAACTTGTAGTACAAGAAAGAAAAAAAGAGTAGAGGAAGGCTTGGTGAGACAAACAGTAAAGGTTGGGAGGATGGGAAAAGCAGCTGCTTAAAAGGTAGTGTCAATGGGATTTGGTGAATGACTGGAGGTAGGAAGTAAGGTGTCTAGAATGGTCTCTTCTGGCATGAGTAATGGACTGCTGGTAATCTCATTTACTGAGCTTAGCTCAGTAAACAGATTTTAGAACAGAGTTCAACCAGACACTCAGGAGGAAATCAGGAAATTGTAAGCAATTAGATAAACCCACCTGAGTCTTAAAACTCTAGGCTAGAACACATTTGGTAGAAAAAAACACAGGCATGGATGAAATTATCTTAACCATTAAGTTGAAGTGAGATCTTAAACACTTCGCTTGCTATACCAGGCACTGGTTCTAAATCCTTAACACATTAACTCATTTAATTCGTATACCTACTCTGAAGATAAGGAAAGAGACCCATAGACAGAATCTTGCTAAGTATTAACATTAAATAGGAAACTGAAGGAGAGCAAAGCAGACTAAGACGACTGGTCAGGCGGGAAGTAAATCAGAAGGATGTCATGGAAAACCAAAGAATTTTTAAGAAGTAGGCTGAGGCACAAGACCACATGAAAAAATGAAGTATCTATTTCATTTTACTACTGGATTGTTGGACCTCAATGAGAACTGTTTCTCTTAAGCCAGAATTCAGCTACTGAACGGAGAGCAATAGGCTGTAGACTTGTTGGAACAAGAAGACCAAGAAGGTATGAAAGGAGAGGAGGGTGGAGTAGAGGAGGAAGGCACAGCTGCCTCCTTCCTGTAACAGATGAGTAAGAACGGACGCCGGAGTCAGTAGATGCTCTTACAGCAAAGGGTCCAGAAATGGAGTTCACAGCTCATGACCTCCGTGTTCTCTATAAAGAGGTATACTGGTCATTTGGTTAAGCAGGGTAGTAAGGCTGGAATTGCTGCTGGAAAAAGACCTAAGGAATAAGGGGCCAGACTGCTGATTATTGTTCAAAAGCCCTGGTGAGACTGGAATACATAGTGGCATCAAGCCGTTACAAGGTTCTTCAATATACCAGACACGGTGTCTGGAAGGGTTTGGAAGGGTTGAGATTAAAAGCCATACCACTGATAATTTTAATCAGAAACACTCTGATTGGGATATACTGTCTACATCTGTTTCCAAATCTAGACCTTAGATGTACTTATTCTGAAAGAGACAAAAATGTCTAGGTAGAGTGGTGGAGATAAGCTAAGTAGTTCTGACTTAACCCAGTTCGAAACAACTAATATACGGGGGGTGTTATTCACTCAAAATTTAAGTCTCTCTAGCTGTCCTCCATGGCACATGACTTAGATTCTTAGCAGATATGTTACCAAAACCAACACATGTCTGAGTGTCTAATAAGCTCAGCGTTTGGGTATTTTTTGCCCTCCAAAAATATGGAGTATGACTAAAGAAATGAAACTATAGTGCAAAAAAGACAATACAATTAAGTGCCAAAGAAAATGGAAATATTTAGGAAATGTCTTAAAAGTAGGTAGAATTTGAGCTTAATTCCCAAATGGGATAAGAATCAAGTGAGTGTTTCTGAGCTTTTATTAAAAAGTACCATCGGGTATGTTTGTGGAAAAGAGAAACTATTACAAAGGGTGCTGTTATAAAAATCTTTGTCGACCTAAGTACTGTCTGATCGAATGCACAACTGAAGGCCACAAAACATTAAGTACCAGTTTATTTAAATTTCTAAAAGATGTAAAAATAGACAACTTTTCTTTGTAGTAGAAAGAGCATTAAGATGTGGGGTCACAGGACCTAATTTGGTGTGAAATTAGGAAATCCATGTAATCCCTCTGGTCCCTCCATTTCCTAATTTGTAAAAGGGCTAGAGTATTACTTAATCATCTTAACCCTCAAAAGGTCTGTTTGAGAAGTAACTGGTCTGATTTGAAATATTAATTCTTTTAAGTGTGGCCAACATTAAAACAGTAAACTCGTAGTAAGTAGAACATTATAGTTCATGATAGTAATTAGAAAATAAGTGGCAACATGCAGGTATTTGCCAAATATTAATGTAATGGAACAAACAGAAGGAAAATTTCTTCACACAGTAGTTGGGAAGGAGAAATAAGACTTGTATACTTAACTAAAACAGTGTCTCTATACTAGCTTTTGAATATTGTTATAAATATCACGAGAGACCAAAACACAACATAAATTTCATTTCTATATTTCAGAAAACCTACTTGAATACACTTTGAAACAAGAGTACAACAAAATAGAATATACTTCAAATGTTGAATATACAAACTATTATAGTTCAAATCTGAACACTGGTACTTTCCCTCTTAAACTTCAACTAAAAAAAAAAAAAAATAGGAAGGAAAACAAACAAAAACACCAGGTATTAGAGCTACCTGACAAAAATTCATGCTGAGCCTGAACTTCCAAGTGACAGTAGAACTGAAACTGCTATGTCTGCACAGATGGCAGGGTTAAGTGAGTGACACAGGCAGGTTACAGCCAAAGGCCAGAGCCAACTGTTAATTTGTCCACAATTAAGAAACTGACAGACTTAAACTACCATATAAAATGTTACATGTAAATTCTATAACAATACTGTGCTAGGTACAAGATTTTTAAAATTTTTCTTTTAATAAAAAAGCTTTACACAAACAAGCCATTAGCTTATTTCAATAAAGAAAACTGAAAATTAGTCTAAGGCCTTTGTTTTAAATCCGCTTAAGCTATATGATATTTTAAAAAATCGCACTAGATCTTTTTTGCTATCCTCTTTCTGAAAAGCTTTTGGATCCATTTTCAATTCACATTCTAAAATACCTATATTAGCAGTCTTCACATAGCACCAGTTAAGTGAGTTCTGTGTGAACACAGTAATAATTGCTGGTATGCATGTAAAATGCATCAAAAATTGCTATATGTAACAATGAGATCACCCATCCCAACCCCTCCCCACTGAAAACTATATGACCTCTTACAGAATGTTAGTGTTCCAAGTCTTAGTGTAACTTGATATTGTAGTGAGTTGCTTGGTCCCTTTCAGTCCCTTTCCTTATTGACGGGTTCAGCTGTTTTGTCCTGTAAGAGGCAGTTTTCTGTCAGCATCTCCGTATGTAGTTCATTTCCCACTGAAACATGGGGTAGGTAATTTATTTCCAGTAAGTCTGATTGTTTCCTTATATGCATTAAAAATGTTTTAAAGTCTTCTTTTGACTTCTTGATGACCTCCCTTGCAAATATTTGTTAGCACTCTAACAGTCACATCCACAGTAGAGCTGCTGTTCATTTCTCACATGTCACTAGTCCTTCCGTTTTCATAGTTACAGGAAGGGCAATAGCTGAAGGCGCACTGACAACCACTACGTGGGTCACTGTCTTATTTCCATCTGCTGGTTTTTCTTCTTGTACCAGCTGCAAAGTTTTCACGTCATGTTCCTGCTTTTTTGCCACGGCTTCCGATTTTACCTCTGGCCCTTTTATGACCGCACTGATAACTCGCGGAGGAGTCTGGCCAGATGCCTGCTGGGTAGGCACTGAGAGTCTCATGACAGGTGTACCGTGGGCTATTGAAACGGGGGTAAGTGCTCTCACAGCCAGCGGGGTGCCAACAATGTTAATGCTTCCTGATCCAGTCAGATTTGACTTTGTCTGCAGTTGACACTGTGCAAGTTGTGTAGCTGGGATGGTGATAATTTTGGCAGGCTGCATGGTGATTTTGTCTCCATTTTCAGAAGAGGCTGGCATCACAGTAGGGATTGTCTGAATAACTACCTTTGGAGAAGTTGCTGTTGTTGGACTACTGCTGGTTATTAATGGTGCACCTGCATTAACTGACTGAACTGCCACAGTCGAGATTTTCTGACCCAATGATGTCATTACAACAGGTACTTGCATTGCCACACGAACTGTCCTGGTAGATTCAAAACAGTTGATTTAATGTTAAATTAGACAATAGGTTTCTTGAGCAAAAAGATGAATGCAAACCCATAATGTACAAAACTAATGCTCTCAAATTTTACAGGTGTACTGACAATTTAGAATATGAAGAATATGAAATATCATGAAATAGATTTTAAAAACAAATGCTCACATTAAGTTCCATCTATAAAACCATAAAAAATCCAATTCAGGTTAGTTGAGACCTTTACTGTTAACAATAAAATACATTTAAAAGACCAAGCACCTTTCAAAGTCTGGATGACAGTGGATTCTTAGGCTGCCACCATTAAAAAACGGACCTTTCATTTTTGCTAAAGAACTTTCTAAAAAGTAAACACAAGTAGTGGTTTCCTTCACTGACCTTGGAGCTGCTGTTGCTGGCACAGATGTGGTAGTAGGAGACCTGGATGGAGTATCATGACCAGGGGAAGTGATGTTCACAACTCTAGCTACACCCTTCTCTGCCCTGGAGCAGTTCAGAGATGAGTTTTTTCCACCACGAACAGAGGTTGCTGCTTTCAGGAGACTCTCTGCAGACAGTGACACTCGTTCTAATGATTTTTCATCAGCAGCTGCTGCTAAATCTTCATTACAAGTTTCACTTTTGTCGTCATCTATGACCACTATGTTTTTGGGCATATCCTTGAACTGATATACAAGCCTCTGTCCTTCAACCTTTGCAAGAATACCCCTTTGGTAATAGTATCTGTAATGGAAACAGTACTAAATGAATCAAGTGTATTACATTTTTTGCCCCCCCCAAAAGACCATGTAGAATGGATACTAACAGAAACATTCACTTTTTCCTGTTAGAGATGAGAAGGAGCTCTTACTGGCTGGGGACTGTTTAAAAGGCTAAGAATTTGGGGCGCCTGGGTGGCACAGCGGTTAAGCGTCTGCCTTCGGCTCAGGGCGTGATCCCGGCGTTACGGGATCGAGCCCCACGTCAGGCTCTTCTGCTATGAGCCTGCTTCTTCCTCTCCCACTCCCCCTGCTTGTGTTCCCTCTCTCGCTGGCTGTCTCTATCTCTGTCGAATAAATAAATAAAATTTAAAAAAAATTAAAAAAAATAAAATAAAATAAAAGGCTAAGAATTTGGATAGGAATGAAGTTGGAACCTGGTGCCACAGGTCCTTGAACCTTTAGGTTTATAAAATAGCTAAAAGTTCTTTCTTAAAGGAAGTAATTCAACCTAAATACCGAATATTTTACTGTATCTAATGGCATCAGTAAAAATTCAGCTGTGATTTACACAGGTTATAAAAAACAATCTGACGTTATGTAGAAAAATCACTTGAGCTGTGCTTAGTGGAGATAAATCTGTGGGATATGTGAATACTGTCATATAAACTATGTGTCCATTTACAAACACCCTTAATTAGAAGAAGCCATGTACACTGCAAAGTTTTGTGGGTTTCTCAAACTCACAAAATTAAGAAATTTCATATTAAGATAAATCCATTATAACAAATTCATAGGAACTAAAAAGCTGTATTAGAACCTGTTTCATTTGGGTTTAATTTCCTTAAAAGTCTTCAACTTCTCCTATCAAGGAATAGTCGTTAAGTGCAAAAGCACATTTTTCTGCAAAAATGGTTGTCCAGTTTTTAGACATCTAGACCAAAATCTTTCTCTCCATCTACCTCCAAACCTAAGAAACTCCTCTAGAATATCCCCCCAAATTAAAAGTTACAAAAAGGGGTTTTTAGAGCTTGTCTGTGAACAACTAATAGACAATACAGGGGTATGTAGGTTTTATTTGAAAATTCATTCTCTTCTGTTCCTACCTCAGAGCTCGTCCCATAGTTTCATAGTTCATATCTGGCTTGTTCTTATGCTTTCCCCAAAGTTTAGAGACAGCCTTTGAATCCACAAGTTTAAATATGCCTTTTTCTCTCTGAGTCCACTTAATATACCGAGGACAGGTATTTTTATCTTGAAGTAGATCTAAAAGAAACTCCCACAAATAGGTTGTGTTTCCTTTGAAAAAATAAGACATTGGTTAAAAATTCATTAATATAATTAATACATAATTAAAAGCAAATATTTAGGGGCATTTCAATGGCTCAGTCGGTTAAGTGTCCAACTCTTGTTTTCTGCTCAGGTCATGATCTCACCGTCATTAGATCAGGCACCACATCAAGCTCCACGCTGGGTGTGGAGCCTGCTTAAGATTTTCTCTCTCCCCCTCTCCCTCTCCACCCCGGCCTCTACTCACACCCTCGATCAAAAAAAAGCAAATATTTAATTATGCTGGACAAAAATTCATGAACTAGTAAAACAAATGTCCTAAGAGTCTGGTATTAAGTAACTGACTATAAGCAATCATTTATATATAGTGTCACATTGTGTTGCCTAGTAAATTATATATACACTATATTTCATTATAACATAATCCTAAATATACCTGTTTGCTGGTTTTCAAAAATGATATCCTATTTATGTTTACAGTTATGATACTAATATAATGGAGGTCCTGAATTTTATACTATTATACATCACCCTATCCTAAATTTTGAGTTCAGTAAAGGCAAGGCAAAGGCATAATGCATAGCACAAAGTGAACCTGAATTAAACAGAATCCAATTTACTGATTTACACAGATCTAAACCATAAATAACATAAATCTGAACCAGTATGTTTATTATATGATAAGCCCCAATTCTATGATCAAAATTCATCAAAAGGCACTTATTTGTTGAGAAAGCAAGCAATACATGGTGAAATCTGAAAAACTTTTAAGATTTTATTTTTTTATGTAATCCCCACACCCAACAGAGGGCTGGAACCCACAACCCTGAGATCAAGAGTTGCATGCTCCAACGACTGAGACAGCCAGGCAGGGACCCCGAAACATATTTTTCTTTGATATATTTTCTTTGATTCACCTTTATGCAGGAACTCTGAAGTACATGTCTTAATATATATTAAGTACAAAGTACCCATGACCCTTTAAACATTATCTTTCATTATCCTCTGGACTAATCAATTTGGATTTGATTATCAGTGAGACCTATCTTCCTCTAAAAACCGGGTTTTTAAAAAATTGCTAATCTCTCTCTACTGACCATACCCAGTGCGATGAAGACAAGCAATGTGTTAGGATTTCATTATATATGAACAGTTGAGTAAATATATTTGTGCTTCAGTCTTAAAAATATGAACTCCTTAAACAGAAACACTAAAAAGTAACATGGCAATTCCTTTAACTAGTCAAGTATTCATCAAACGCTAACTATATATGACATTTGATCACGTGACTAGCAAAATTTGAACATAAGCTATTTCTGCAGAATAACATAGTTATTCATCATACACTATGCTTCTTCAGTGTAGTAGAGGGTACAGAAGAGCATTTAAAACTTGGGTCCCTGCTTCAAGGAATTTAGAATTGAGCTGGGAAGGGAAAAGAAAAGTAAATGACAACAATATGAAAAAGGAGTAACAGGTTGTGAAATGAAACAAGATCATAAGGCAATGCATAATTATATTCCAGATGAATGACAGAAAATGGGATTTCAGGAATGAAAGTAGATTAGTAAGACCTAAAGACTTGGAAAGATGACTAAGATTTGCATAGAGGAAAAGGAGAGAATCTGGGATTCAGATAAGGAACTTAATAATCCCCCCCAAAAAGAAAGCATGACTTTTTTTCCCCTTCCCTTTGGAGAGTGGAGGATGGGCAAGTAGCGGGCACTGGTTATGAGAAGATCAGCCTTTTCGGAATGCTGTTTTTCTTTTATTCCCCTTTTAAAGCCTCTAGGGCCAGAGGTTCTTAAATTGATCAAAGAACAGAAAAGAACCCTGAGAAGGAGAAAATTAGAGTACACACACAGAGTACACACAGTACCACTAAGTCACCAGGTCATCTCTAGGCTCCTAGTCACTATCCCTTTACTATCATCAAATCTAGATCCAAATTACAGGCTTCGTGAGACGAACTTCTAAGGGTGGGAGGCTTCCAAACTAAGCTACTGCTACTCAATCTAAATGCTGATGCTCTTCCTTGGGCATTTCATTTTCATTCTGGAATTCTCTGAAAATTTTAACCCAGAGTTGAGACCAGGTGCATCTCTTGACCTAAAAAGATTAACTTTCAACTTTACAATGTTCTGTGTCTCTGAAATCCCATTGCATCAACATCAGTACTTCATAAAAACTCTTACTATTAAACCCTATGTAACTTTCAACTACATTAAGATGTGTACTTGGGACATTTTTGTGATCAGGAGATATCAGGCCCTATGAGTGGACATAGTAAAACTAAGCTTATCCCGGAAAAAACTTCTGAATAACGTAAATAATGCCTTATACAAAGTAGGGATTTGAATGCATCCATGTCTGTGGAGTTAGACTCAACAACATTCCTCAGCTTGTCTTTGGATACTCACTCCACCCCAGTTCCCATCCTCAAAACTGAAAGTTCTACATCTCACTTTAAGGAAAACACTCAGAAAACACTTCTTTATCAGATAAGGTAGTTCATTAAGCCTGTAACAGACACTATCAGCATTTAGATTGCCATTCTACAGAAGAAACACTGGGGTCTTTTTTAAGATTTTAAAGTACTTCCTACACCCAACGTGGGGCTTAAACTTACAACCTCATGATCAAGAGTCACAGGCTCTAGCAACTGAGGCAGCCAGGTGCCCGCGATTGGATTTTTAATCTTTAATCTTCACATTCAACACGCTGCCTCAAGTTTGATAATAAAAGACTGACACTTTAATAAAAGGTTATTCTGATTGGCAAAAACAGGTCATCACAAAGTTTTTCTCCAGTGTTAAGCATCAGGTCTTTGAGTACAAGAGACCACTGATGATGGGAATTACTTAAAAAACAGTAATAATTGTATATTTACAGTTTAGCTTTCTAATATTTGCTATTAACTTGTATCAGTTAAGAAATTATATATCAGGGGCGCCTGGGTGGCGCAGTCGTTAAGCAGTCTGCCTTCGGCTCAGGGCGTGATCCCGGCGTTATGGGATCGAGCCCCACATCAGGCTCCTCCTCTGGGAGCCTGCTTCTTCCTCTCCCACTCCCCCTGCTTGTGTTCCCTCTCTCGCTGGCTGTCTCTATCTCTGTCAAATGAATAAATCTTTTAAAAAAATTATGTATCAGAAATAAGCCTTAGTTATAAACCCACCCCTTCAATCCCAAGTGGCTCCCTATGAGGATGAGTGCTGCCAGACATACATAGCTCCACTAAGAACAATGGCCCTCAAGAAGGCTGTGCGTCAGACTGCACTTGAGATGACCTTTTCCAAACACACATGCCTACTGCCTTTTACTCCCCCGTAGTGTATGTATGGCTATAGAATCTCTGGGGTAGAAACTGGGAAAAAGCTCCCCAGGCGATGCTCATATAGCCCTCCCTGATTACGACTTACTACCAAAGACAGTACTTCACCTGTACGTGTACTAGAAATCATTTTTTTACAAATGCAAAAATGTCAACTGGAAAAAAAAAAGTCATCTCACCTCCAAAACAGCCCTCCCCAAATTACCTTTTCCTTCTCTGGGTTTCTTCTTTATACCTAACTCAGGAGACCCATTGGAAATTGGTGATTGCTGGGTCTTTGGTTTACGGCCAACTGAAAAAAAATAAGATCGAAACCATACAATGAAAACAGGAAAAATAACAGAAGCAAGATTAGCAGACTCTTTGATAACACATTATTCATGAAAGTGGACACTAATTTGTGGATTCATATACTCAGTGTATATAAGAAGCTGTGTTTAAAAGGAACATGAAAAGCACGTCTGCAATTTTAGATTCCAGCAGTTAACTGGCAGTCATTTCAGTGTATACAGCAAGTCAAGTACTACCCAACCTATTATTTACTCGGTCAGAGCCCCAATTTGCTAACCTCTTTCAAAAAGGCAGCAATGGAAACAAATTCTAGTACAAACTTTTTTCTTTTCTGTTCTACAGGATTGTTAGAAAAAACGTTACCTACCTATTGCAGAGGATCTGATTATCTGAGAAGCCCTTTGAGCTCAAATGAGGAAAAGTAAAAAATATTAAACACTCTACTGCTCTGAGCCAATCCAGTCACCAGAATTTAAGCATAAGTGTTCAAATTCCCCCACCTCAATGTGCAGGTACATTATAAGGATAAAAAAAAATCCTTCAATTAATTATTTCATGTGTCTAGGAAGTGTGCCCTTCCCTTTGCTTCTCTTCACTTCTACCAAAAAGTTCTCTCAGACAGACTAGCATCCACAATAAACAGAAAAGCAAGAGCTATACTTATACTAAAGAAGGCATAGGCTGAAATGCATTGTTTTCAATCCTCAGCACTGATAAAAGAATGCCGGCAAATGAGGGGAAGCCTCCTGAAAGGCTGGGAATAGTCAAGTATATTATAATTTGCAGATTAAATATACTATTACTAATTTGGTGATTGTCATACATCTGGGATTTCTGATATCACTCTGGTCTTCATTAGCAAGGATTATTTAAAGCTAAATAAAGACCTAAAAAAGTATTTTATTTCAAAATACATAGCTATTATATTCTAGGATTTCATTACGGTAACTAATCAAGAGGATGTGTGCTCTGGCAAAAATTAAAAGGGAAAGTTCGCTGGTCTCCTTATTAGAACAGAGATTAATTTCTCAACCTAAGTAATATTTAGAATACAAATCAATCAGTAATAAGACTCAAACAAAAACAAAAAACCTCAACTTCCTTCATCGAAATGTTAGCCTAAAAAGGCTTAATTTATTTTCATATAAAGCAGTATTTCCCAAATCATACTTCTTAAGAAATAGTTTATTCATCACTAGGAAACAATGTTCTACAGTCAAATTCATTTTTAGAACACTGCATGATACCTTGTCTTGCAGATTCACAACATACATAAGTATATTAGAAGCTCTGGAAATCAAAAGCCTCTGCTATTCAAAAATAACCTAACTCTGTATGTCCCAAATGAACTTAAGCACAAATAAATAATGTATACATGAGATATAATTTTTAAATGGTCCTTCATTAAGATCATTTATTTTCAAACATATAAAATCAATATTAAATTGGCAAATTATTTCCTGGTTTATATCATACCACATAGGCACATCAACCTATTCATCTAGAGGTCCTGGTTCCCAGCTTTTTATGGTCTTTTCCATCTTCTTTTAAATCTAAAAATTTCTTGGGGCACATGGGTGGGTCATTTGGTTAAGTGTCCAACTCTTGATTTTGGCCAGGGTCCTGATCTCAGGGTCGTAAGATGGAGCCCCACGTTGGGCATGGAGTCTGCTTGAGATTCTCTTTTTCTCCCTCTCCCTCTCCCCACCACCTCCGCTCATGCGTGCACGTGTGTGTGCACTCTCTCTCCCTCTCCCTAAAAAATAAAATAAATCTAAAAATTTTGTAAGTATTTTGTAATAGCTCCTATCAAATACAACCAGCTAAAGGATACAGTGGGGAAATGGGTAAACAGGGCTATTTATGTGTATGCCTTTTGTTTTTAAACATTTATGGCAAGAAGTAATTCTTCCTTCTAATTCTCTCATTCATCATACCTCTCGCAAGATACATGTAATCTATTACATGAGGGAAGGCACTCAATCTTATTCTTCACTGTGTCCCTCACAGTAATGAGCACAGACACATCAACATCACAGCAATTTGAAATAGGTCTAATAAAAATACCCTTATTTCTAACACAAGTTTTCTTATTTTTGCCTTTCATTTTTTTCCTACATTAAAATGTAAAGAATGAGATACAGAAGAAAGTGGAATTAGATGAGTACCCATTTATAGAGAATTTCATTTCTTTCAAGTTTTACCACTGATTCAAACAGGAAAAGGACCCACTTGCTGCCCATCTCCTAGGGATGTTGCAGGTGTGCGGGGCCTTTGGCCTTACCGAACAGGATCAGGAGTCAAACAGTAAGTGGAAATGTTCTTTACCCACTGGTGAGTTTATTCCACTTAAAAGTCCTTATTGGCAATCTTGGTGTTTTAAGACAAAAGGTATAGGGAAGAAAATAGTATTGGCTTTTTATTTTAATGCCCACAAAAGTGTGGGAAGATAAGATTAAAAATAGAGGAAATAAAAAAATAAAATGTTTTCTAAAAAAAATAACCAAGTACCTAAAAGGATCAGAAAGCAGATAAACAAGCAGTGAATCTCGGATCTTCCTTCTACTTGTCCAGCATTTGTTTTAATTCCATTTTCGGGCAACTTTCTTTTTTTTTTTTTTTTTTTTTTTAAA
>NC_048222.1:114873158-114940161 GCF_002007445.2 Ailuropoda melanoleuca | reverse complement strand
AAGATTTTATTTATTTATTCGGCAGAGATAGAGACAGCCAGCGAGAGAGGGAACACAAGCAGGGGGAGAGGGAGAGGAAGAAGCAGGCTCACAGCAGAAGAGTGATGTGGGGCTCGATCCCAGAACGCCAGGATCACGCCCTGAGCCGAAGGCAGACGCTCAACTGCTGTGCCACCCAGGCGCCCCTCGGGCAACTTTCTTTAAAGCTCAAATACTAACTTCTTTAAACAGTATGAACATGTTAACACAAAATTAAAATCTCAATTTCTTGATTCTTTGAGAATACCTAGGTAAAGGTAACATCAATCATAAATCTATAGCCTATATTTCCTATGTCCCTTGATGGGGAAAAAAAAATACCAGAAAAATCTTCACCCACTTTTCCAGAAATTTATAAATATACTCTACCTTTTTTCTTTTTCATTGGTTCATGGCTATCTGGTGATGTAGGAATAGGAGAGGTATCCATTGGTTCCGATTCTTCAGTTGACACCTCCACTACAGTTTCTGTAATGACATCTGGCCTCATAGCAGCATGGATAAATTCTGGAGTTGATACACAAGGAGGGACAAACACTTCCACTATAAAAAAAAGTCGAAAAATTAAAATTTCCCACCCCCATGAATACTTCTTCATGCGGACAGTTCAATATTTAGTAGAGGTGAGGTTTACTAACAATTCATCAATGCAGGATAACAGCCTAAAGTTAATTTGCTGAATATGCAATACAATCTAAAGTATGTAAGGAAATAAATGCAAAGAAAATCAGCTTGAAAGAAATGTTAATCCTGTGGGTAAGGTGGGGACCATAAGGAATCCCCCCCTTCACATTTTTACATACTTTCAAGCTCAATGTAGAAGACTTTGAATTATTTTGACAATTGGGAAAACATATGAAAATAAGGTAATAGAATAATAGTGGTGAGTTCTTTAATAATTACTTTCCTTCCTGGTACCCATCATTATTCTCTAACTGGTAATACATGCACATGGTATAAAATTTAAAACATTTAATAAATGTTTCTTCAGTGGAATGCAAGCACTTACAGATCATTTCAAAATATGAAAAGGAAAACCTGCTCATTACAGCCCAAAGAATATCATCTTTCAATATTTAAAATTTTATTTAATGTAACAGTCCTGATGTTTTGGGTCACTAAAACAGTACATAGAAACTGCCATTTGATATCCTATTAACACACAATAATGTTGCTCCAGCTTCCTTCCAATGTGCATGAATAATCAGAATATTACATTTCTATTTCAGTTAAGAGACAGCTAATAATACTATCGTGGATTAATACATTGACCAATATGCCCTAATTTTCTTCTCATATCCCTGAATAATACGTAGGACTCCTATTCTAATTAAAAAGTACAGTTGCTCTTGGTATTTATAAATCCCTATAAGAAGGCCCAATATTATTGTATTAAGTCAAATTAACACTTGGCCATTAAAATTAGAGGACAAAATGACTCTCAAAGGCAGTCTTAAAGAAAATGAAAAAAAAGGGACCAAAAGAAAAGAAAACTCCCAGCCTAAGGGAGTATGAGGAAATAGTAGAAACTATCTCCTCTCTCCACAGTGGAAGGTTCCCTGGAGCTACCGCCTATTTATCACTAAATAAAGGATAGAAAGTAGTCCTGGGAGGCAAATCCCCCACCCCCATCTGCCATTCCCTTAAGGACTACAAAGGCTTATAATTTACCCAGAGTTAAGGAAATAAGACATAACGATATAAATAGCAATTTAACAAATATTTATCTGTCTATAGTGGGCATTTTCTGTATCATTTATCATAAAAAACTAAGTAAGACTAGAGAACTTTCACAAATAAAGATCAAGTATTGCTGTCACAGGTATTCATGCATAATAAACTTTGAGAACAACAATAATCCCCATGTATTTAAGAAGAAACTCATTTTTAGAGATGTGAAGTGATGTGACACGTTTAATATAAAAAAAGGACAATTCAGGGGCGCCTGGGTGGCTCAGTCGTTAAGCGTCTGCCTTCGGCCCAGGGCGTAATCCCACAGTCCCGGGATCAAGTCCCACGTCAGGCTCCTCCGCTGGGAGCCTGCTTCTTCCTGTCCCACTCCCCTTGCTTGTGTTCCCTCTCTCGCTGGCTGCCTCTCTGTCAAATAAATCAATAAAAATCTTTATTAAAAAAAAAAAAGGACAATTCACATACCAGGACTTCTTGACTCCCTTAAGCAGGTAGGAGATTCCATATGAAGCAGGGCTTCAGCAGCTTCAATTGTCTTATCTGTACAGTGTGCATTACTGCTGTGAACGGATGCTTCCACTGGGGGGAAAGTAAGTTCTACTCAATTAAAACTACTCAAGTAAAAATACAATACTAAATTAAAACATACTACTCTATGAGGAACAAATTAACTCATGTGAATAACTCTTAAGTCATTGATACATATTAGTCCATATAAATTATTTACAGAATTTAAAAAACAATCTGTATCTACACTTTGCAAAACGAATGCTGATTATAAAGTAACTACTGAGAATGATTAGAAATTACTGAGAAATTTCTGGATCTTTTCCAAAGGAAAACAAAAACCCTTGAAATTTGAGCCCTGTTCCCATTTTAGAGCAAAACTAACTTGGAGGTGGGGGGGGGGGTTGTGGATAAACAATCCTAGGAGATCAATTATGTATCTTGATATACAGCTACTAAAATCAAGGGCAATACCTTGCAGAATCAGTCAGAAACATGTATTTCCAAGTTCGTTTAATAAGTTAGTTTGATTTTTACAGACCCTCCTGGGTGAGTGCACTAGCATGGCACCACACACTTGCGTTCTTCCCAATAACCTTCTCAAGATTTCACTGAACTTTTCTGTGTTTTACCTACCCAATAAATTTGTTTTTAAAGCTTCTATGTTTGTTTTCCCATGAAGTCTTTTCTGATTCTGCCACCTTCTGTTACTCTCTCTTAGCACTTACTTTATGCTTTGCTGATTGAATTACTTGTGAAACAGTAAAGTATACAGCAGTCATTTGGCTTTTCAAGTCCAACAGCTTGGTTCCTAGTCTCTGCTACTTGTATGTTACTCTAGACCAGCGATTTAATTCCTTGTAAGGAAATGGATTTCCTCTTTCACAGAACAGGTGCATTACTTACCTCATATATAGTTGTGAGAATTAAGTGAGGTGATACCCATAAAAAACATGTACAATGCCTGGCATGTAGGTAAGAATTCAATAAGTAGTGATAATTTCTTATCACTCCTATGAGATAAGTTCCTTGAGGTCGGGGGGGGGGCTACCTTAATTCATCTTTATATCTGCTATAATTCCCAATATAGGTTTTTAATACACTAGCCATGCAAGTATTTCTTTGATATATTAAAGTTGAGAACAACCCACAGACCTTACAGGGAAATTGGCCATTCAAACACAAACTTATATTAATGATATATTAATTTCATATCCTGACTTAAAAATATTGAACATTCTACTCTGTTCTGAAAATGAATATGTAACAGTTTCTAATTTGATAGATTTTTCTCAAGATGTCCTCTAAAAAAATAAAAAGGAAGTATTTGTATAAATTCCATAAACTATATTACAAATTCACAAGTTCTACACACTAAAGATACGGATCTTTTAAAACTGTTTCCAGGAAACTCTTAATTGAAAAAAAAATTCACTTAATCTCAAAATTCACCAAATGCTAAAGCCTTAGCTTTAAACAGCAGTCATTTGGAGAGCATTTATTAAAAAAAAAAAAAAAAAGAATCCAGCGACTGTTTTACCACCTGTTGCACATCATCCACACTCTCAAGCAAGGTACTGGGTCTCTCCAGTTGCTCTTTCCATGTATGGAAATCTGCTCAAAGCTAAACAGTTCCAGAGAGGCAGCCAACCCTCTAAGTAAATCTATCTTTAGGTGACCCGACTTACTCTTATCTGCAGCTTCACTGAGGCAAAGGATTCAATCAGTCCTTCTAGCTCAACTTTAAGAAACTTAGTAAGTATAAAATATATTACCATTCTCAAGTAATTTTTTCCAAGTGCCTCCCCACAATACTCACATATACTAAAGAACCTTGGAAAGCAAATCCTCAGGTGTTTACAATTTATTCTAGGAACCTCATTCTCTTTAAAGTCGGCTAGTGTTGCAATTTAGGTGTTGTCTTAGGTGCTATTAATAAACTACCCTGGGTAAACTAATTCCTTATGTAATTGTATTAAGACACGCCCTAAAAACCTTACCATATAAAAATCAGAGCTTCAAAGACTTGATAATAGAGCAAAAGAATTTTACCCAATTTTTTTAATGTTCTGTTATAAACAAAATGAAACGTGCCTAACAATTACAAATAATGCTGCCCTGAATTTTTATGTAGTTTGAGGCACATTTTTAAAACCATGATTTCATGTTAGTTATGTCAGTGGAAATTATTTCTTAAAAGTGTATTTTCTAGCTCATATTTCTGACCTCAAACTCCCCTTTCTCCCAAATTCAACAAGTTATTTCCCAGGATTGTTTTACATTTACAGAGTAAAACAAAACACATACAAACTTAAGAATAACATTTATTAATTCATATTTTAAATTTAGTATGAGAATATCAGAAATGCATACGTTTTCTGTGAATTATCAATCAGGAGATCCAATGCTCTATGTACAGTCAACATTTGGTTGTTGAGCATTTACCATATGTCAGATCCTGTGTTAGAAATCTGAGAGACAAATGTGGCTAGATCTCGTCTTGTGAAGCTTATACTAATAGTTCAGACACACAAATGGTGGTTATCAAAAATATAAATGGAAGTAAAATATTTCAAAACTAAAGAAAAGTAAAAGTAATTTAGAGTTGTTCTGTAAACTAACAGCTTGTTAAGTGGAGCACTGATTTCTCTCTCTTTTTTTGATGCTTACTAATTTTACTTTTTGTCATTTTTATTAACTAAAATAACCCCAAACACTTGCAAGCAAACACCTAAGAGCTCACATTTAGATCAATTTACAATAGCGTACCTATCACTTTCTAAGAATACTTTACCATTTTGAAAAAGCACTCTTTTTTCTTTTGTTGATATAACTAGTTTTTGATAAAAGAAATTTAAGAAATATTTCTCTTATTCAAGTTTCCGTAATTTTTGAAAACTTTTCAATTCATTTGGTTCAGCTCAGTAATTCAAATACAATTTAAACTACAATTATGCACAATTCTTAAGGATAAACATGACTTTAACAGTGTTGTACAATCAAAGTAAGCAAATAAGCAAACTACAAACAAGGGCTGAAAACTCCTTATCTCTTACTTAAAACTTGATTTACTGGTATCTTTCTAGACATGTGTATGAAATTAATGAGACCAAAAGAAAAGAAAAAGGCAACTCATTTTAAAAATAGAAACAATGAAGCCAAAAGTAATCTGACAGGTATCATTTTTCTACTTAAGACTAATACTTGGTGTTGCTGGTCAATCCCTCTTGAAGAACTAAACGTATCAAACAAATTTTAAAACAATTTTAATCGTAATGCCAAAAATCAAATTTGCTTATGCCCTCCTTTACTATTGGTAAGAGTCGTTTTGTTCCATTTCCAGCTTTCTAATCAACTGGTGTTTGTATGGTAGACTATTCCAGACTCACTCAACAGCTGTTACAAAATACCAAACTTGGTAATTAAGTCTGACAAGAGACATACCTCTCAGCTTTGCAGAAGAGAATGCTGGCAATGGATCGAGCTTATAACAAAGTTCTTATAGTCAAAAATAAAAACTAATAGCAATTTAATTTGAGAGCAATGGAAAAAAATCAGAAAACACTTCCTTAAATGATACTGGTATGCCCCTACAAGCAAGACCATAAACTAATAATACAAGGTCATCACTCGACCAGGCACCTGATTTACCACAGCTTATCTTCTAATGCCCTAAGGCGTAACAGGTAAGTGAAAAATACAAATGAATGCAATAAAAGGGGGAAAAGGTAAAAATCTGGGACACTCCGTCTTTTCTTGTTCCTCTTTGACTTTCTAATCAATACGGTTACAATTTAAAAGTTTAGAAAAGAAAAAAAACTAAAATTTTCTAAAAATAGAACTGCCTGATGAAAATATAACATGAGCCACATTATAATTTTTAAATTTCCAGCAGCCAGATTTTAAAAAGGAAGCAGAAACTGAAATTAATGCCTTTCATTTAACCCAGTATGTTAAAAATATTGTTATTTCAACACATAATCAATATAAAAGTTTTCCAGTTTGTTTTTATGTTTAAAATAATTAAAATATAAAAAAATAAAAATTCAGTCTCTCAGCCACTCGACAGCCACATATGGCTAATGCCCATGGTACTGAGAAGTGCAGACTAAATAAAACTCTAATACAACTACTCTCAAACTTTTTGGCCAAAGGAAACTTTCATACTCAAATTTTTGAGGACCACAAAGAGATTTTGTTTATATAAGTTCTATATTTAGATTTTATTCTATTTGAAATTAAAATTAAGATGACATTAAAATATTTATGAATTCATTAAACCCAATACTTCTCAGCAGTATTTTAATGAAAAATAGCTTTTCTATAATGAAAAAAAATTAGTGGTAGCTTTGTTGTACATTTTGGTAAATCTTTTTAATACATGGTAGAGGGGCGCCTGGGTGGCTCAGCCCTTGGGTGTCTGCCTTCGGCTCAGGTCATGATCCCAGGATCCTGGAATCGAGCCCCGCATAGGGCTCCCTGCTTGGCAGGAAGCCTGCTTCTCCCTCTCCCACTCCCCTTGCTTGTGTTCCCTCTCTCGCTGTCTCTCTCTGCCAAATAAATAAAATCTTAAAAAAAAAAAAAATACATGGTAGAAAGCGGTTGAATTCATATTTGCTTCTTCATTAAATTTATTGTAGTATCAAGTCATATAGCCTCTAGAAAATTCTGAACACTTGTGAAAGTGAAAAGGCAAATAATGTCTTCGAATTATTATGAAAACAATTCTGACTTCACAGACTCCCTGAAAGAGTCTAGGGACTCCACAGATCCTCAGATCAGAGATTTTAGTTTTTAAGGATTACAACTGTAATTTATTACCAAACATAATAACAACACCCAAATTCTACCCTGTTTCTGTAAGTTTTAGCTTCTAATCAGTGTATAGATGAAAAATTATATGACTCCATTTTCCAAAAGTACAACAGTATTTTGTCCACTTACACATAAAGGATTTTTCAACAAGTTTTTCATAAATACTTCTTTGCATGTCTTTGAACATTTAAGCTATAGATAACACAGGGAATTTAAATAATTACCAAGAACATGCTCCTGCCAGCCCTACTCCACCAACTGCATGTGTTTCTAAAGGAAATTGTTCTACGTTGAATTACCTTGATTATTTAAATACTGTTACTCTTTAACTCAGTTTTTATATGAATTTTAGTACTAATGCTGCAATGAATTCTGAAGAGTAATTTCTTAAACCCATTTTCAAATAAAATTTTTTTTAAATGGGGGCTGGGTGGCATAGTCAGTTAAGCCTTCGACTCTTCGGGCTCAGGTCATGATCTCAGGGTGGTGAGATCGGCCCCACGTTGGGCTCCACTGGGCTCCAAGCTCAGCACAGAGTTTGCTTAAGTTTCTTTCCCTCTCCCTCTGCCCCTCCCCACTGTGTTCACTCTCTCACGTGCGCTCTTGCTCTCTAAAATAAATAAATCTTTAAAAATAAAAAATGAATGCCATTCTTCCAATTTTATGTCAACACATGCTTCATTTTTTCACATCCTAAATTGCTTTCAAATTGATCTTTTCAAGACTGATAAACAGATATTTCAATCTGCAGTAAATTGGAAATAAGATTTTCAAGTTCAAATTTTCACAATGAACTTTGACAAACCAGATAGATTTGTTTTATCAGTGAAAACACCTAAGCTAAATTTCCAGAAAACTCCCTCGCTCCCATTTAATAATGGCATTAAAGAAGAACAAAAGTTCTGGTGACCGTATGTCTCAACCCAAATTCTCCAATTTCTTAATTCTCAGTTTCTCAAAAAAAAAAAAGAAACAAGTCAAGGAAAATATACTTGAGAACAAGAAGGCAGAATATCTTTTTTTAAAGATTTTATTTATTTATTTATTTATTTGAGAGAAAGAGAGCACAAGCAGGTAGAGCAGATGCAGAGAGAGAGGGAGAAGCAGGCTCTCCACTGAGCAGAGCGCGCCCAATGCAGGGCTCGATCCCAAGACCCTGGAATCACATGACCTGAGTTGAAGGCAGATGCCTAACTGACTGAGCCACCCCAGTGCCCCAGAAGGCAGAATATTTTAAATTGAGTATCTTCCAGAAAATCTAAATCACACTTACATAATACTTTCACATAATTAAGAAAGTAACATTCATTGTTCCTATAGACATTTGTTTTTCCTATGATTTGTTATACATATGTAAAACTAGCTATATATATCTTCATATATACATATATGAAGATGATCCTAAACTATATCATAGTCTCATTCAACATACATACCTGGCCTCAAATTCCAATTTGGCACAAACACTGGCTAGCAGAAATTAACCTCCCAATTATATAATAACCTTACAGACATTCACTTACACAGTGCTATGTGAAAAAAAAAAAAAACCCAGGAAGAAAAAAAAGCCTTCACTTTCAATTAAATATTTGAACTACTTATAATCTTAAGAGTTATTGGAGATCACCTAGTCAATCTTGTCTTCTTATACAAATGAAACCTTAAAAAAGTTAAGTCACTAGCACAGAGCTAGTTTAGAGAGAGGCAGATCCTCATCTCCTGACTTCAGGGTCAAGGCTCTTTCTCATACATCATGTTACAAGTGAAAGTTTTACAACATATATCAAGTCTTCACCACAAAAATATTTTGTGTGTTGAAATAAGTGATTCTTAATAAACAAGCTTATTTATTTCATTCTTAAATCAGACTCCTCTGACAGCAAAAATGCTGATAACTAAAGCTGAAGTTGGTAACTAAAGTTGATAGTTAAGCCTCAAAAGGAGGAAAATAAAAGCAAAAATATATCCCCTAGTACCTTAACATATAATAATAGTGGTAATATTAGGTACTTTATAATTGCTTAGAAACAACAGTTATGCTAACAATAGTCAACTTAAAGCTTATCTCCTCTAGAAGTTTTCATCATTAATATCAGTCATTATACACTAGTCATCAACCCATTATAGCAATCACTGTAGTTACATTAACACTTATGTATTAAGTAGATCTACATCTGTCTCAATTAGACTGTAAAATCTTTGTGAGGAAGAATTATGTCTAACACATAATTCCCTCAAGGAAATAAAAAGGTATCATTCTACTTTACAAATACAAACTTCACAAACATTACTCTCCCAACATCACTGGAAATTGGCAGCATTCTAAATTTTTACTGATTTAGATCCATGACTCCTCATCTTGTGGACCACCTTTCCTCCCCAACATTTCACTCACTGAATAATCCTTGGGTAAATCAGCAAACCTGTCTCAAGTTTCCTTCTAAAATAGGGCTTGTGAAAGAGCTTCAAATTACATGAAAGTGATTGAGGAAATAATCTGAAAACAATTATATGTAAAACATTTTTTACAGAATATTATAATCATAAAGGAAACTTCAATTGTTAAGATTTGTAAATATTAAAGAAATGCACTAGGACCAAAAAAACATTTAACTTAAAAAAAAAACACTTTTATCAAAGGGAGATAAAACTTGTATTTTCAAACTGTAGACTGTCTACAGGTTTCCATTTCAAGCAAAGTATCTACAGGTCACATTCAGCTTCACTAATTCCAAAAGCTTATCAAAGAAACACCTCCCACTGGCAAAATTTAGCCCTCTAAACTTTACAATATTTTTCAAAATTCTGATTGCAGGAGCTACGCTAAGTTTCTCTTGGTATGTTCACAATCACTGGAAAGATCTCTTGAAATGTTCAACACTCACAAAAATATCGCTGACCCACACAATTACAGGTATTGTTAGTATCAACAATATATGGTCAAAAATTCGTTCCTTGATTCATATTACGTTATTAATGGGCTGAACATACACAAAAGGAACCAAGTTCTTATTTACTAATGCTTAAGTTCTTGCTCTTGTCAGAAAACAACTGTCAAATATGTTTCAATCACTACGCAGTAAACTGTGATTTTTCTTTGGGAATTTTGAAACGTGTAATATTACATTTTATAGAAAAAAGGCTGGTCACTCATGTATTATACAATACATAGTTATATTATTCAAGGCTTTATTTGAACTAAAAGTCCTGTTAAATTTAGCGATACGCATTAATGTTCATGATTTTCCCCAAACTGAATCACAAAGTTCCACCAACCAAACTACTAATTAATTTCACGCTCCCAGAGGTAAGGTCTTTTACAGCATTACTCTTCGGTGAATATTTCCCATCTTCCAATTCCCACAGTTGGCGATATGAAATAGAACCCCGGGAAAAGGAACATGTATGCTTATTATTGCTGTAAGTAAATAATATTCTACCACCGCTTCATCGATTGAGGTCCCTCACTGCGCTGTCTGCTATTAAGTAAAGCTGCTTTTTCTATGTAACTTAAGTCCGTGCCCTTCCGCTGCAGCAGTGGCGCTGCACATCCCCCACCCCTGCGGCCACTTCCGTGTTTACACTCCTCTTCCCTCCAATTCCATGCGTACATTGTCAGCTTCACTCCCGCCCAATCTTCATTGGCCCAGCGCGGGCCCAGAGTCCCGCCCCCAGAAATCAACGTTCTTATTTGGAACATCTCAGACAGCAGATTGGAACCAGGGGCCTGTCAATCCCGACCGTTCTGTCCTCTCCGAGGCGCTTCCGCTATGGTGGGAGGTTTGGGGGGGAGGGGAAAAGGGGGCAATTCCGTGCTGAGACTTCCCTAGGGCCAAGACTCCCTCTCGCCCGCCCCTCTCCTTCACATTCACCCACTGTTTACAAAAATAAATGTTCTTCTCTGATGCCCCAACGCTCCAGGTCAGGGGTACCAAATATAACCCGTGTCCTTCCCATTCTTCCCCTTAAAAAAACAACCCACGAGGGAAGAGGCATAAACCTACTTCTTCACAGCCACCCATTAAATGAGGAAAGGGAGGCGGGCCGCTGAGAGAAACATCCTCCCGGGCTATTCTACATTATTCAGTGACCCTTTCCAGAACCGTTACTCCTGAGACTGTACAAGGTGGGGACGTGAAGAGGAGGGGCAGAGCAATTTTTTTGGCGGGTATCGGTCTACCGGACATGGCCCAGGGCTGCCTCGTCCACGCGGAAGTCGTGGATTTATGGACCAAGTCTGAAAGGAGAACGGAGCGGGGGTGGCGAGCGTTCACCGGAGAAGCCCGCCGCCCCCGACCGTGGGCAGCAGCGGCCTCTCCGGCCAGACAGCGTGGCAGGCGCAGCCGAGAGACAACAGCCTCACTCACTTCCTGGTTCCTCAGCAACTGGGGTGAAGCGCACAACTCGTCCGCCCCCGAGTCCCCAACTTAACTGCGGCTCGGTTCTCCAGCACCGGCTGCCAGCGCTCCGCCCGGCAGCTGCCGCCGCTGCTCGCCGAACACACCCTGAAGCGACAGCGCCAGATTCGAGGCAGGTTACTCTCCAAGGTGATCACTTCCTGATTCGTCGCCTCCATTACTTCATTCACAACCCCCCTTTCCCCCGGCCGACCCAGTAACTGAGGTGGTCACTGAACCCCCTGCACTGACCGCCACAGGGGAGTCACCCCGCCTTCTGTGCACCCCCTCTTCTGCTGCACCGATGCACAGGAGAAAAGTTCCCCTGTCCTTACCAGCCCGGATGAGCAGATCCAGCTGGTTCGTGGGTCCCTCATGCAGAGACGTCGCCATGTTTATCCCGGGGCTGGAGCTGCTGCTTCACATTGACTTACACCGTGAGCAGCGGCGGCAGGGAAGGAGGCGGAACCCGCGGCCGGAGATACACGCCGTGCGACCGACACACACTCACGCACTCGCACACACTCAGACGCCCGGATCCTTGCGCGTCCTCCAACAGGAAGCCGAGGCCGGCCCGCCTCCAGCCGCGGGGCTGAGAAACCCCACCACCTAACGGCAGGGGCGGCGGCGGCGGCCGCCTCGGCTGGCAACGCGATCCTTCCGCCCCGCGCCCAGACAGGAAGTCCCGGACGCCCGCCCCGGAGAGCGGCCGCGGCCCAAGGCGAGAGAGACACCTGAGGCTGGAAACCGCCCCGGGAGCCGCGGCTAGGACCAGGCCCCTCGGCAGGAAGAGGCACATTTCACGCTCTGCGGAAGAAAAGTCTGCAATTGTCCCCACTTTGGAAAAGAGCCATTAATCAAATTTTCTTCCTGGAAGAGATCTAATACCTAGTCCCACAGCTGTAAATAAAGGTGGCTATTTAACTTGTTTTGGCCGTTTCAAAGCTTATGCAACATGTAACCCGTCCACTTGAAAAAGCTGCACTTTAAAACAGGAATACCAACAACAACAAAAAGAGGCATACCTACAAAATATGCCAAAGCTTTACTTGGAAAGTAAGGAGTTTTCAACTACTTTCAGAGGCTGACTTCGTCTTTTTCCCACTACAGAACTGTTAAAGAGCACACTAAACAGGTATTTATTAGTCAACAACAGAACATGCCAACCTCTGGGAGATTAAATTATCCTTCCCCAATTTGCTAGTCATGAAATTCATGTATCCTTTCATTTGTTTTGTTCGTTTGGAAACAAACGTATATATTTATATCATCTCCTTTTTAAAATCTTTTTCATAGAAACTAATCTTATTATAAATAAGTACGTGCTAAAATACAGTAGAAGAGGGGGGGTAAATTGCCATTTAGCGACTATAAATTTGACGACGCAGAAAATCAAACCACTAAAATGACTCAGATCTTCATTAAAACAAAAACATGCTTCCCTGGTTGAAAAGAGGTTTGAAAGAAAATGTTGCCCTGAAGTTGTTTCTACACATAATTTACAGAAAACAGTGCCTTCTACAGAGTAAGTGCTCAATAAGTATTTGCTAAATAAACGCCAAAAAAGATTTGGCAGATACAAATTTAAGGTATAATATTTATGATCTGAATGGAAAGAACTGTGCTGATAATGTAGAAGGGGAAAAAGTTTCCAGTGGTAATATTAATGTAATACTTTACAAAAGTTTGCCCACTATGTCAGTGCAATTTCAGAATGCACGTACACAGCCCCTGACTTTTTTTTCATTTCTTCGAAATACTCATTTATTCTCCTGGAGCTTTGTCCTAGCCCTACCATCATGATCCCCACCCTCCCCAAAAAGAACTTACATGCCATTTCCAAAATACAACTCCCTTTACTTAAACTCAGAAAGGCTCTTTTTTGCATTAGGTAAGCTTTCACCTACTGGACAGAAGGAACTATATGACTGGTAGCTTTTTAAATATCTAGTTAATTTAAAAAAAAGGGTCATCCATTGATAGGCAGCATCTTAACCTGAGACGGTTTCCAGGTGGGGGATGATACAGAACACCAAGGAGTAACTGCTGGCTTTAGGCAGATCCCGAAACTGAAAATAAACCTGAATTTCTACTCCTATCAATTAGATTTTCATGTATTTAAAATGGAAGAAAAGCCTATTTTTTCTGGAGGCAACAGGCTAACTTGGCTCAAAAAGGCATACTCAACATACGAGTCACTTTGCAGCATGATGTGTAACTTTTACCTTATAATTTGCTTCTTGAGATATATCTTAAGAAGTCAATAGTATGTATTTTATTCTTTGTAAACCTTAATTATATGTATTCACCTCAGCCTTATATTTTAAGTTCCAAGAGAAGAGAAGCTGTATCTATTCCTAATACTTCAGTGTGTGTGTGTGTGTATGTGTGTGCACGTGCACATGATAACATCTCAAATCAGAAAAACTGGAAAATATTCCTATATATTTAAAGCTGTCATAAAAACACAATTCCCTGGGCTTTAATGCTATTGTGCCTTGCTACTGAAACTAGGATTCCAAAAGCCACCAATACTTTTTAGAAACCAAAAATACTATATTGGAAATAGCAAGTAAGGATAAGCTGCTGCTAGAGATATAAGTTGGTACAAACTTTCAGGAATGCAGTGTGGCATTATATATCAAGAGTCTAAAAGAGGTTCATACATTCTGACCCAGGAGTTTCATTTCCTGGGCCTAGCCTGAGGAAATAGGACATTCGATGGATTGTTCCATTAAAAATGCATTTAAAAAATTTTAACAACACTGTCAAATAGTGAAAATATAAACATGCCAAGATTTAAATATATATTTCTTCTATCAATATGACTCAAACCCTGTAGTACATGTGAATGTATGTACATGTAATATACTGTATGCATGGGTATACATGCACATTTCAGACATACTCATCAGCATTTCTCAAGTCTCTAAGATTAAGCAGGTATTAATAAGCAGAATAAAAAACTGAGTAAGGATAGATAGGCTAGGATGGTAGACAAATCATATTAGAGCATAGAAGAGCAAATTCATATTCTGCTAATAACATTACAGAAAGATATCTCTTACATCAAAGTTGCTGCTATATCCTAGCAGGGGGAAAAAAGATAAATAGGTAACTCTTACTGAAATAAAAGCCACTATGCTAAATGCTTTACGTTCACTTTTTTCGCATATTCCTCTTTATATATTACTACCGCTCTCATCTTATAGATGTGGAATCTAAGGTTCTTGGACCAATGTCACAGAGTTAATAGGAGGCAGGTCCAGGCTTTGAACCCAACCACTGACTCCAGAGCTCTTACCCTCAACACAACCCAAGCACCAAAGTAACAAGGCCTTTTTGTGTGTTATAATGCATTTAGTACCTGTCCATTTTCTTGTCTGAAAAAAAAATTTTTTTTTGAGAGAGAGAGCACGCGAGCAGGGGAGGGGCAGAGGGAGAGGGAGAAGGAGAATCTGAAGAAGGCTCCAGGTCAGCACAGAGCTCACAACGCTGAGATCATGACCTAAGTCAAAATCGAGATTCAGATGCTTCACTGACTGAGCCACCCAAGTACCCCTGACAATTCTTTTATATTCCTCCCCTCAAAATGTGGAACGTAATACCCTTCTCCCTTTGAGTGTGGGCCGGACTTAAAGACTCACTTCTAACAAATAGTTTAAAGCTGAAGTGATGGGGTGGGACTTCAGAAACTGTCTGTTTGATCTCTTCCTTTTGGGTCACTCTTCCGGGAAGCCAACTGCCATGTCATGGCTACGCTCAAGTAACAGTGGAGAGGCCCCTTAGGCAAGAAACAACAGCATCTTGCCAATAGTCCTGTGTCTGCGCTAACTAGAAGACAGACCCTCCAGCCCTAATCAAGCCTTCAGAGGCCTGCAGCCTCACGATGACCCTAAGCTAGAACCAGCAAGTAAGCTACTCCCCAATCCTTAACCATAAAAACTACAATATAAGAAATGGTTGCTGTTTTAAACTGCTAAATGTGGGGTAATTTGTTAATCAGCAAAAGAAAATACAGAAGGAAGGCATTTAAACTCTCAACTTGTCTCATTTCAGAGCTTAGATTTTAAAAAAGGGTAAAGTTTACAAACTACTTTAACTTTCAACTAGAGTATCCTGAGCAGTTCTTTCCATGTCTTAATTCTTTATAGTCCTGGCATCAACTCGTTCATCCTCCAACCTCTCCATTTTGAAAATAAGTCTTTATAATATAATCATTATCATTAAAGTCTAATATAACAAAAAATAGATACCCTTGGTTTTTTTTAATGATTTTATGGTTCCATAGTAACCAAAATGGAAAACATTCTTAAGAGATATTGTTTTCAATACCATATAAGTTGCAAATGTTTTTTAGATTACCCAGATGATTTCACTTGTGCTTTCCATTTATCTAGTATATGGAATCATAAAATGTTACTGATTGGAAAGGAGCCTAGAGACCACATCCTAGAGGTTTTCAAAAAATAAAGAACCTGAATATCATAATCTCTCTCCCTGATTATCATAAATTAGATATATTACATTTTAAAAACCAAATATATAATTGTGTGCTCTATTAGATGTTAATAAAAACAAAAGGCACAGGCTTTAAGGTTTAAAAAAATTACAGGCTGGAATCTAAGGGAGTGGACATTCTATACATTAATGTTATCTTCCTATAATTCAGGAGAAGGATGCCAATTTCCTATTTTAGTAATAATAGCTCTCTACCAATGGGAGAGTTATTTGAGAATCACCAATTTAGTCCAATGCCCTCACATTTTACACATGAGGAAACTGAGGCCCCAAGAAATTAAATAATTTAATCATACAGTATCTTATGATTTCAAGATCAAAAATTCTACAAAACAATCTTCTATAAAACTTAGAAGTTATAAAACAGATAAGAAGTTAAATCCATTTTACTACTACTGCAGAAACTGTAAGTTGCAAAATGATGTTTTGTTTTTTCAGTGTCAAAAGCTAAAGCAATGGTTAATGTCTTTCTGACAAATTAAGAAAAAAATGAAAAAAATATTGAGCAGTGAATGGTGGGAGAACAGTAAGAGGACGCCAAATGGTCTAAGCTTTTCTGATACAACTGAACTAATAACAAAATTCAGAGCTGGGGTGTGACGTGTTGGACATGTTTAGGAGGAAAAAAAAGTGAAGAAAACAAAGCTATAAGAAAAATATGGAAAAAAGAGAAAGAGAAAGAAAGAAAGAAAGAAAGAAAGAAAGAAAGAAAGAAAGAAAGAAAGAAAGAAAGAAAGAAAGAAAGAAAAATATGCCTATCAAGAACAAACAAATGGTGGGTATATACTACATTTGGGACTACCACCCAGGAAAATTAAATTACTTATATGTATAAAAGCCTTCATAAACCATAGATTTTTAATGAGGGGTTCACAAAGGCAAAATTTTGTTAGTACTCTGCATTTTTCTACAGAGAAGGGCCATGGCTTGTTTTAGATTCTCAAAGAGATCCATGACTCCTAAAAGTTATTTTATCATAAGTTATCTTGCCATATGCATTTATGGACTAAAAAACTCTACAGTGAGTAAGGATTCAGTATGTACCATTTTTAAGACTGACAGTTTGGGAGTGCCTGGGCGGCTCAGTCAGTTAAGTGTCCAACTCCTGGTTTCGGCTCAGGTCATGACCTCTTGGTAGTGAGATCGAGCCCCAAGCTGAGCAAGCCCCAGTCGAGCTCTGCACTCAGAGTAGAATCAGCTTCAGATTCTCTCTCCCTCCCCACCCCACCCCCTCACACTCTTTCCTCTCTTTCAAATGAATAAATAAATATAAATAAATAAATAAATAAATAAATAAATAAATAAATAAAATCTTAAAAAAAAAAAAAACCCTGATGGTTTGGTTTAGATTCATGTTTTCTGCATTTTACTTATTAAGTTATTCCTGGGCCAGACTCTCCTTGAGCTTGTTGATTCTTCACTCTGTGGTTTACCCTAGGTGACACACTGCTTCTGATTCTTAGCAGCCATTCCTAGAAGACTGTCAACTGATACCGTAGCTAGTATTTTCTTATGGATATTAGACAAACAACTCTTTCCAAATAGCATTTATTAAGTACCCATATGTACATGATATCCTGCAAAATGAGTTTAAGTAGTTAACAATATCTATATTTTAGATAACATTTATGACAAGTG
The DNA here is from genome assembly GCF_002007445.2 of Ailuropoda melanoleuca. Taxonomy (NCBI): domain Eukaryota; kingdom Metazoa; phylum Chordata; class Mammalia; order Carnivora; family Ursidae; genus Ailuropoda; species Ailuropoda melanoleuca. The sequence goes on along the minus strand of NC_048222.1, from coordinate 114,922,555 downwards.
ATTTCAAGGGCTTGGGTTTTTATTATCATTAGAGAATATGTAGTATTTTGAATACTTTGGAAATTTTTTTTTCAATTCTTATGAAACTTTGTAAGAGCTAATACATGATACACATTTAGCATGTTTATGAAAAATTTACAATGGAGTTCTCAACTAAACTATATTACAACTTTACGTCAAATTTTATTTTGATCGATTCCTAAAGGAATATTCAGATTAACTAATTTCTTCCCCTCTTACAACATAGCTTCTGCACTCTACTCACCAAAAAGTTCCTCAGAGGTCAACACTGAGCATTTAATTCCCAAACCCAGCCGCCTCCTCTTAGTCTTCATCTGACTCTACTTCTCTGAACAAATAATATTATTAACCACCCCTTACTGAAATCCTTCCCTTCAGTTGATTTTCATGAGAATAAACTGTCTGGCTTTGTTTTTTTCCTATTTGTTTCTTTTCAGTTGATTTCATCCACTTCCACACAACCCTTAAATGTGGTGTTCTCCCAAAGTGTGATCGTTAACCACCTTCTCTCTTCATTCTTCACTCTCTCAAGAATAATATTTATTATCCATTCACTACCAGGGTTTTCAATATTATTTCTGTACTGATTCAAAAGTCAGTATCTCCAGGCTTGACTTATAATTTTTTTTTAGATCTAGGTTCTAATTTCCAATTATATGGCAAACATCTTTATTTGTCTAACCCACTGGTACCTAAAGGTCTTTTATCTACAAATCTCCTTTGTTTTCTCTATCAATAACATTACCATCATCCCAGGCTACAAATCTGAGTCACCTATGATCCTAGTTTAGGAACTCAACTATTATACTTTTTTTTTTTTTTTTAAGATTTTATCCATCCATTTGAGAGAGAGATAGCAAGAGAAAGCACGAGACGGGGGCGGGGGAGGGGGGCGCAGCAGCAGGGAGAGGGAGAAGCAGGCTCCTGCTGAGCAGGGAGTCCACCACAGGGCTGGATCCCAGGGTCCCGACCTGAGCCAGACGCTCAACCACCTGAGCCACTCAGGAGCCCCTATTATACAATTTTTGAGGGAGATTTAAAACATACATGAAATTATAAAAAATAATGTAATAGTCACCTTCCCAACACCCAGAACCAACAACTGTTAACATTTCATTATTTGTGCCTAAAAGTGTTTTTCCCCCTAAGAAATACCACATTACAACAGGGGAAGATAATCTTTGAATACTACCCCCAACTCTCATTCACCATTCCATCTCTCCAAAGAAACCACTATCATAAGTTTTATGCATATTCTTCAATTTTTCACACTTTCATGTTTCTGTGTATGTGTATACTTACAAATGTGTGTGTGTATCCCAGAATAATATATATACTATTATTTTTGCATGCTTTGGGTACATAAATGACATTATTCTACATATGCCATTCTAAAATTTCCTTTTTTGCATTCAAGATTTACATTCTATCCATGTTGGTATAAATAAATATAGTTATGCTTTTTAGGTGCTACACATTATTCCACTGCATGAATTTACCCCACTTTATTCATCAAATTATCTACTGGTCGGCAAATAAATGTATTTCCACTTTTTACTTTTATGAACAATGCTGCAAAAAATTCCTCTCCATGTTTTCTTAAACATGTATGCTACAGTGTCTCCACAGTATATAATAGAAATTTTTACATACAAATAGAATTTTTATATAATAGAATAAGTGCATTTTTAATTTTATATGTTACTCTCCAAAGTAGCTGTGCAAGTCCAAAATTCCACCAGTGATGTGTTAAGAGTATCCACTTTTCTCAAATTCTTGTCAGTACAAGATAAAATCAGACTTTAAAATTTCTGCCATCTGTTGGGTGACAAGAAAACCATCATTGTCGTATTAATTTGCATATCCTTAAGTACTGAGGATACTTTTTCATATACTTACTGCTATTAATATTTCCCTTATAAACTGCCTAGTCATATCCTTTGTCATTTTTCTATGATCCTTTTGTCTTATTCATGTGTAGAATGCTAACCTATTCTAGATAATAATTCAGGTATGTGTTGCAAATATCTTCTGCTAGCTTGCTGTTTGACTTTTAATTTGGTCGGTCTATAACAGCATCGTTTGTCCTACAAAAATTTTAGGTTTTGATGTAGTCAAATTCATGTGTGTTTTACCTTACAATGTATGGTAAATAGTCCCTGGAATAAAAAGGAAATCATAGAGGAATTAAGAAATATTTAGAAATGAATTATAATTAAAATATATGTCAAACAGGTGTGACACAGCTAAATCAGAACTTAAGAGGTCAGGGGATGAAAAAGTTTAAGAATAAACAAGCTAAGCATTCCATTCATAAAGATGGACAAATCAACAGAACAAAATTAAAGAAATAGAGGGGAAGAAATAATAAGGAATAGGAAAAATGAAATAGAGAACAATAATTTTTTTTTAAAGAGAGGGAGGCGGGCGAGGGAGAGGGAGAGAGAGAATCTTAAGCAGGCTCCACACCCAGCACAGAGCCCAAAGCAGGGCTGGATCTCACAACTCTGAGATCGTCAAGAGTCGGATGCTTAACCAACCAAGCCACCCAAGGTGCCTTGAGAAGAATAATTTTTAAAAATAGTGCAGATTCAGAAAATCAAAAGATGATTTTGAAGAGATTAATAAAATAGACTTCGACGAGAGCTATCAAGAAAAGAAAGTGCAAATATAAAATAAAAGGGGAGAAATAACCACAGATACAATAGATATAAAAATAATAAATCAGTATTATGAACAATTATATCTTAAGTAAGTTTAAATGTGGATGAAATGTATAAAGAAATTATGTAAATTATATAAAGAAAAAAATGAGTAGTAAGTAATAAAGAAATTAAATGTAGTCCAAAACCTCCTCTCCATATTACTTATGAAATGCCCTGCACTTAAAAGAAAACAAAGCAAAATGATGAGCAACATGTATTTTTAAATGCAAGGAGAGTTCAACATCTGAGAATCCATCAATTAACTGGCCACTAATAGGTTAAAGGAAAAAATTATGACCTACCAAAAAATGCAGAAAAAGCACCTGATAAGACTCCATACTTAAGCGCAACTTAACACAAAAACAAAAACAAAGGCACAGATGAGAATTCCTTATATACTAAAACCTACAACAAACATTAAACTTCAGGTTGAAACTTGAGATACACTCCCTTCAAGATTAGGAACAAAACAGGGATGCCAATTAGTATCACTGCTCTTCATCATATTGGAGTTCTCGACCAACATTATAAGAAAAGAAAAAGATGTAAGATAACCGGAAAGAAGAGAGAAGGACTAAGTTGTATCAGGTGAAGTCCTCCAAGACCAGTAAGCTCCCAGTTGATCCACAGATGACCACAAATAGGGAAGTAAGCCCAGCCCTCTCAGCAGACCCACACAGATAACCCGCAGTCTCAGGAAAATCAATAACTAGTTCTTGTTTCAAGCCAATAAATTGGGGGGGGGGTATATGCAACAATAGCTGACACGAGTAAGGAGTGACGGGTATTCATTACTGGGCAACTATAAAGGTAAAATGTGATGGATATCAATCACACAGTATTGTGCAGCAATTAGCAGCAACATATTAGATATATACAAAGCAATATGCAAGGATATTAAGAGCACTACTTACTAAAAAAGTAGGAAACAGTAAGATACATAATACCATTTATATAATCTTAAATATATACAACAGCATATACACAATATGTTAAAAATATGCATTAATCAAATTAAATTTGATGCTTATGAGCGAGGGAGATGTGACTTTATAAATAAAGAGGATAGAAAGGAATCAATTGAAAAAATAAATAAGAGCGTGTGAAATAAGGATCTATACCTCTCTGTAAAAAGTCAACTATCTTAATATAATTTATTAAATAATCTGTCCTTTCCCACTGACTTATAAATCTATATCTATTACTTACCAGGTAAAAATACATGCTTACTCTGTTCCTGGGGTCTCTATTCTATCCTAATAAACTATCTGTCTGTGGGCCAATAACACATTTGAAATTTTTCTAAGGCCATAGAATCATCCCTCCCTTACAGGTAGGAAGGCAAGCACCCTATATTTTGTTCTTTTGCAGAATTGTCCAGACTATTTTTGGATCTTTAAGAGTTTATCAAATTCCTCCAAAAACAAGTCCTCTTGAGATTTTGATTGGAATTGTACTGAATTTATAGATTAATTGGGGAAGAATCAACAGTTTTACCTTGTCCATCTTTCCATGTGTGTTTGTGGGTTACAGATTAAAGGACTTAAATGGTTTTGGTCTACTTCCTCTTAAGTAAATTGTATACCCCTTCACTTATTTATGCTCCTCAATAAAGTTAAATTCTTATTTTCATAAACATATTATATATTATTGTTAGATTTATTCCTAGATACCTGTTTAAGTTTTTTTACTATTATGAATGGGATCTTTTTGTTTCATTTTTATTTTTTATTTTAAAATTTTTATTATTGAAGTATAGCTGACATACAATGTTACATTAGTCTCAGGTGTAAAACATAATGATTCAACAATTCTATATGTTACTCAGTACTCACCAGGATTAAGTGTCGTCATCATTTGTCACCAGATAACGTTTTTACGATCTTATTGACTATATTTTCTGTGCTGTACTCACCATCCTCATGACTTCTTTATTTTATAACTGGAGATCTCTACCTTTTCTCCTTCACCTACTTTGCCCAGCCCCCCACCTCCCTCTCCTCTGGCAACCAACACTTTGTTCTCTGTATTTATGGATCTGTTTCTGGGTAATGTTTGTTTGGTTTTTTTTAGATTCCACATATAAAAGTGAAACCGTATGATATTTGTCTTTCTCTGTCTAACTTATTTCACTTAGCATATTAGACCCTCTTGGTCTGTCCATGTTGTCACAAAGGCAAGATTTGATTCTGTTTTTATGGCTGAGTAATATTCCCGTGTGTGTGTGTGTGTACGTGCATGTGTGTGTGCACACCGTATCTTCTTTATGACTTTCTGATTATTGTTCTTGTGTAGAGCAATCCTGATGAACCCTCTAGGCAGGTTTAAAATCTATATAGTTTCTTAAAATTTATGTGTTAATTAAATCATTTGTAAATACCAATTTTGTGTCTTCTGATCTTCATGCCTTTTATTTCTTTTTCTTACTTGCATTTGCTAGAACCCCCAGAAATATGTTTATTAGTAAACATGGTAGCTGGCATCCTGTTTCCCTATTAATCATATTTGCCATAAGTTTTTAATATAGACACCTTATCAAGTCCCAATCCAGATTAAGAGTCTCAGAAGATGGTGAATTTTAACAAATGCTTTTTGGATCTACTGGGGTGATTATATGGGTTTTCTCTTTTAATCTATTCATGTGGCAAATTATATTAACAGATTTTCTAATAGCCTTCTTTGCCTTCCTAGTATGTATTTAGTCATTATATGTTTTTTAACCAGTGCTAGATTTACTATTATTTATTTAGAATATTTGTAGCTATGATCATACATAAATTCAGCAAGAAACTTACTTTTTTTTATGCTTGGTCCATTTTAAAGTTAAGGTTTACTATCTCCATAAAATGAGTTGGAAAGCTTTCCCTCTTTTACTGTTTCCATAATAGGGCTTATGTGTCCCTTGAAATTTTAGTAATAGGCCTGGGTCTGATGGATTTTATTTGAATGAGGGAATACATATGTAAAACTAAAGAACTTAAAAGGTTGACTTGAACGTTTTCTATTTCTTCTTGAGCCAATTGTGCATGTATATATATATATATATATATATATATATATACACACACTTACATATACATATATATAATATATACATATATAATTTTAATTTTCCATAGGTTTTCAAATTCCTTGGCAACAGGTTGTTCATGGTATTTTCTTATGATTTTCAAACTCTATTCTATTGGTTATATTTTTTGTTCTTCGTAGTGTTCATTTTTCTTTGATCCGTTTTTACAGAGGTTCGTCAATTTTTTAAACTTTAAGGTTTTATTATCTATTTTCTTTTCTATTTCATTAATATTTACTTTTTTATCTTAATAATTTCTTTTCTTCTACTTAATTTGGATTTACTTTAATTTGTTGGTCCTTTATTACCATCTAGATGAACATATGCTCATTATAGCAATCTTTCATATTTTCCAATAAATGCATTTAAAGCTACTAAATTTTCCAGTGGGTTCTACTTAAATCACATCTCAAATTTTTATATGCAATGCTTTCATTGTTATTAGTTGCAAATATTTTCTAATTTTCATTTTTTCTTCCATCCATTAGTGAGCCAATATAAAGTATTTTGATTTTCACCTCGTTGATTTCAAATTTTATTGTATTATGATGAAATGATACATTTTGAATGATACAGATTTTCTGGACATTGTTGAGATTCCTCTATGACCTAGTACACAGTTAAAAGCTGACCTATATATAACCAAAAAAAGTGTACAGGGTTGTATTTTATTAGTTTAGGTACAATGTTCCATATATCTCTAGTTTATGAAGTTTGTCAGTGCTGTGGTTCAATTCTTTGATCCCATTTTAATTTTTTAATCTGCTTCATTTTTCAATTTTGGCAGAGGTATGTTAACGTCTCATTGTTTCGTAGGCATGTCCACTACTCATTGCAATTTTAAAAGTTTATGCTTTAAATGATATTTCAAAGCTATGTTGTTAGATGCATATAAGTTTATGATAATTATCTTTTCTGGGTTGTTCCTTTTAGCAGTTTAAAGAGTCTCTGTCCCAATTAAAAATTCTTACCCTAAATTCTATTTTATTATACCAGCTTCCTTTGGTTAGTATTTTTCGGATGAATAAATTGATCTATCCTTTTTATATCATTTTGTTTTGTGTATCTTTTAAAAATAATACAGACTCATGTTAAGATCACAATAGATTATTTTAATATAATTTCTGGTGTTTTGAACTTATTTCTACTATCTTGATTTATGATTTGTGTTTCCATTTTTTTCCTCCTCTGTTGCCTTTTGTTGGATTGGCCAAGTTTAGTTTATTCCCTACCCCCAACTTAGTATTTTGGAAGCTATCCCTTCTATTTCTATTATTTAAGTATGTTCTAGTTGCTTAAAATAAATGTCCTTTTCACTTCTCATCTTCTCCAGATCACATTTCACACAGTTCCTAACTGTTTTATTCAAGGGCCACCACAATCTGGTTCCACTCTATCTTTCTAGCCTTACCTCTCTCTACCATATGCCTCTACAAAGCCTAATCTCTAGTTAAACTATATTGCTTGTCAATCTCTAAATAAAATACAAAATTCCTGGCATTCTGTCCTGGTTCATGACATCTTCTCATTCACTCACTCATTCAATCAACAAATAATTTACTGAAAACTTATTTGGTGCCTAGCTCTAGCTAATACCAATACATGCAAAGGATAAGGTCTTTGGTTTTATGAAGCATCATCTGGAAACATTAAATAAATAGAATAGAATAGAACGTCATGAATACATGAATTCAGGTAAGTTAACTGGTGATAACTGGCTCCCATCTTCCACTCTACCCTCAAACAACCATAACTGGAATACACAACTACCCACCAGGTGGCACCAAACCACAGCCGGACCTTAGACTGACTGGGATGTCTTAGTCTGAGTCCTGGAACCCCTTAGACACACATCTTCCTCCATCCATACACACTGTCTTGGGTCATTATATTAAACTCACAATAATGCCATATTTTATGTGATCTGAGGTTTTTGGAATTATTTACCACCTCATGGTGGGAGTTTAATATATCACAAGTTGTAGGTGCTAACCAAAAAAGAAAAATGGGGGGCTAAGACAAAATAACAGAACAGTCATAATTGAGACTGATGAGTATCAGCTAAAGACAATCTCTCTGAGAAAGTGACATTTAAACTGAGATCTAAAGGGTGACCAGGAGTAAGAAACTGAAAAACCGGAAAGCAAACAATATATGTAAGCACCCTGTGAAGGTAAAGTTTGGATTCACGGAAATGCAAAAAGACAACAGAGTGTGTGTGTGTGTGTGTGTGTGTGTGTGTACTGGGGTGAGAGGGGTGGTATATAATTCATCAGAGTATAATGCTTCAGAGATTGGACCCTGGAGCCCTACTTACTATCTGAATTTAAATCCTTGCTCCACCACTTAAATAGCTATCTAGTCTTGGAAAAGTTATTCAGCCCAGGGTTGTTAAGAATATTAAAATATTAATATGTGAAGCCCTAAGAACTATTCCTGGCAATATAGTAAAGAGATTTTAATGTTAGGGTTTTGTTCTTGTTGCTATTATTGGTATTGTTTCTAGATGAGTGAGAAGAGCCAAATTATTCAATGTCTTGAAGGCCATGTTAAAAATTCTGAATATTATCCTAAGTGCAATTAGAACCCACTGAAAGGTTTTAGGGAAGGGGGTATGATGATTAAATTTATAAATACATTTTTCAAAATCACTTTGGTTACTCTGGAAAGCATAGATTGCTTAGAGTGAAAGGGAGAAAGGCCAAAAATGAAAACAAGAAGTTAGAAGGCCAATGGCCATGACAGTTACTCATATGATAAAAAATAACTACAGACTGGTCGAGGCTATTAGCAATGAAGATGGAAAGAAATTGGTAGATTCAAGATATATTTTGGAGGCAAACTGACATGATTTGGTACTGAACTAGGAGGTAATGGAGAAGGTATAAATGATGACTTCACCACCAGAAAATCCTTCACTACTGGACAAAGATTCTTTGTCTACCAAACTTTAGTTAGGCTCCTGAACCTTCTCGTAGGTCCATCTGTGTACTTCCTTGTAAAATTCCATTTTAGCAAGAACTCTGCTAAGTCAGTTTAGCTAGTCAGTTCAGAATCCCCCATCCTCTGTATCTGATCACTCTCCATATTTGAGAGGTTCCTCAGCCCCTCCCACCCCCAGCTGATGTGTGATCATGCAGGCCTGTCTTCAGCAAGAATCTGTTTTGCCAAAGCCCCCAACCCTCCAGTTCTTGATATTTCCTCTCAGTTTTCCATCCACTGACCCCCATCCTGCTCCTTGGCTATAAATTCCCACTTGATTATACTGTACTCAGAGCTGAGCCCACTCTCTCTCCCTCACTGCAAAACCCCATCACAGTCGTCTCTATCCCTATCATAATAGCTCTCCCTTGAATTAAGTCTTCCTTATAGTGCTTTAACAAGTGTCATTGAATTTTTTTTTTCTGTAACATTTTTCAAATGAAATTTTATTCTCCCAGGCTCAGCTAAACTATGAACTTTCCATTAAAATAGCTAATAGCTCCCTCCCCCTTATTCTCACAACACTGATTTTTTTGATCCTTAGGTTATAAAAAGTTGTTTTCTTACATATTTTCCCAATAAAGAGCAAGCTCCTTTACAGTTATGGTCATATCTAATTTCTTGTTCTAGCCCCCCACACACACGAATGCTCTGTGTACCACAGGCAGTCTCAGGTAACCCCACAAATGGTCTCAGAGCCAGGGCAACTCCTCATGCTCTTTTACATCCTTCCTTTAAGAAGTATAAGAATCCAGCCCGCTTTCTGCTCCTTTCAGCTATCCATTTTATCTTTCGGAATTTTGTTTCCCCTAAAACTAGTTGCAGAATTAAACAAATCTCTCATTAACTTCCCCATTTCTTGGGACCCCCCCCCAAAACAAGTATACAGGGAGTCTTTCTGTTAAAGTGCTTGCTATTAATTACTATTGAAAAACAGAAGGTGACAAAATTAATGTAGGACTTTATGATCTTTATGGTTTCAAATCTATAGTTCCTGACTCCCTTTGTGAGATGGCAAGCTGAACACACTGGCTTCTACCCTTGACTTTTACTCCCAAGGATGAGTTTCCCAAACGTTCTTTCTTTTTTTGTGAAGGCCTCTCCTCCCAGAATATAGGACTGCAGACATACACATATAACCCATATATACAACCCAGACATAATAATTGGTGTCTTCTTGTCTCAAGTAGATAACTGGCACTTCTGAGTGTCTCCTAAATAGGCATATAACGGTAGCAAAGAAATTAAAAACAAATGTGATTCTGCCAACCTCATTTTTTTCAAACTAAATAGCTAAAACTTAATGTTGTAAGTCCAAATAGATGTTAACTATAGAACAATGTCTCTAGAGAAGAAAGAAAAAAAAAAGGATTTTCGGGGCGCCTGGGTGGCACAGCGGTTAAGCGTCTGCCTTCGGCTCAGGGCGTGATCCCGGCGTTCTGGGATCCGAGTCCCACATCAGGCTTCTCTGCTATGAGCCTGCTTCTTCCTCTCCCACTCCCCCTGCTTGTGTTCCCTCTCTCGCTGGCTGTCTCTATCTCTGTCAAATAAATAAATAAAATCTTTAAAAAAAAAAAAAAAAAGGATTTTCAAGTTTGTTCAAGAAAGCAAATGTCAGAAAGAAATCAGCACCTTTCGATTTCTTTTTCCTCTTGGACCAAATCCTTGATTTCCTCTTGAAAAGACTTTTTTCATTCTAACTTATTATTCTAAATATTTATTTTCTGAGAATTAAGTAGCAGGAAAAAAGGTGATAAAGAAGAAAAAGGATTCAGATTTTCCTACAAGTCTTGTCAAATGTCATGTACAATAAGAAGTACCTTTTTGCTAACTAAGTTAGAGACATAGCTCTTTTTTTTTTCTGATGTAAAACTTTCTAGAATGATCTTTTGCAAGGTCACCTAGTAGTAAGAAAATGTCTCCCAAGTTCTGGCTAACAAAGAATTCATTTTGTTCAAATATATTCTTAAAAATTAAGTAATAATACTAAAATAATAAATAAGTTATCCTGTAGGATAACTACCTATTATCACCACCCTCTAATATAAAACATATGAAAAATATTTTCAGATAATTTTTAAATTGCTCATTCAAGTAGCATAGTATCTTGGCTGATTTACAAAGTGAAAAGAGGGACACCTGGGTAGCTCAGTCGGTTAGGCAACCAACTCTTGGTTTCAGCTCAGGTCATGATTTCATGGGTAGTAAGATCAAGCCCCGCATGGGGCACCTCGCTCAGCAGGGAATCTGCTTGAAAGATTCCCTCCCCCTCTACCTCCCCCACACTCACGCAAGCTCTCTCTCTCTCAAATAAATAAATAAATAAGCCTTTAAAAAACAAAGTGAAAAGAAATCAAACATCTGATTATGATCAAACACCGACCTTAAACTAGGAGAATATGGGTTATCTGTTATAAAAACTGGCACTCTGTCTTAATAATGCCTAAGTGAAAGAGAGGAAATGGGTGACAGTCTTTCTTCCCTGATATACAAATGAAAAAAATTACAGAAACAAAAAATTTAAAAAATAACAGTTAGCCCTATCTCATTTCCTAATCCCACTCCCAAGTTGTAACTAAGCACTGCAAACGGGTTGTGTTTCTTGCATTGTCCCGATTTTTTTGTGAATGGGAAAAAGAAGTTACTCATGAGTTTCATGGTACCATTTCCACACATAAAAAAATTAAAACGGTGACATTTAGAAATGCTGAATTCCATTTGACTTGTTCCTCTGCCCTTAAACCCAGAGACCTTAACTGTCAACTATGCCCTTATGATGAAATTTAAAATGACCTACCACATGGCAATAATGCAATCTGGAACCTTTAAATTAGCTACCATACTTGGCAATTCTTTGCCTTTCTCACCTTTCCCCAACCCTCCTACTACATAGTATTATTTCCTTGAATGCTTGTTTTTCTCAACCTACTTGGTAAGCTTCTTTGAGGCCAGGCCCCATGTTTTATTCAACTTTGAATCACTTATTCCCTAGGAGCCATGACGCTGTTTGTAAATAATAAGTACTTTGTACATGATAAATATTAAGTTTACCAGTATCTCAACTGTACTCAATACCTCTCATGTGAAGGAGGGAGAATTTATCTGCTGCTTCAAATGTCTGAAAAGAAATGGTCTTAGATGGGGCGCCTGGGTGGCACAGCAGTTAAGCGTCTGCCTTCGGCTCAGGGCGTGATCCCGGCGTTATGGGATCGAGCCCCACATCAGGCTCTTCCGCTACGAGCCTGCTTCTTCCTCTCCCATTCCCCCTGCTTGTGTTCCCTCTCTCGCTGGCTGTCTCTATCTCTGTCAAATAAATAAATAAAATCTTAAAAAAAAAAAAAAAAAGAAATGGTCTTAGCTTAACTGCAAATATTAACTCTAAAGAACAATTTCAGGAGGTGTAATTTATGTGATCTGATTTGTGACACAGCAATTTTACAATTTGGCAAATTTATATGCTTTCTCTGCTAGATTCTAAGCACTATGAATGTAGGTATGTTGCCTGTCTTGTCTACCCCTCTAGCCCATGCCTAAAATAGTGTTTGGCACATAGTAGATGCTCAGTGAATATTTACTGATGAATTAATTAACAGTAATTCATTACATCATCTCATATAAACCTAAAAGAATTTTAGTATCTTTCCACCCCCAATAACAATCTTTTATGATGGATATAACACAATATTATAAGAAGCTACCGTATTAACTGGGTTTTCATGATGGCAGAAGCTCTGTGCAATCATTCCCAGTAGTCTAGGTAATGGTTCTCATGATCCATGGGCCAACAGCATCAGCATCACCTGGGGACTTGTTAAAGATGTGAATTCTCAAGTCCCATCCCAGATCCACTGGATCAGAAATTCTGGAGGTAAGGCTAGCAATCTGTATTTTAACAAGTGCTCCAGATGATTCTGATATATGGTCAAGTTTGAGAATCAGTGGCCACAGAAATTTTTGTCATGGAAAGAGAGGGATCTCAAAACACAAACAGGTCATAAAATATTAAATGAGGCTTTAAAGAAATATAATGAATGTTCAAATATTAGAGTGTCTTAGGATAAATTATATTAGGTCAATCAATTAAGGGACATAAAAAATTACCACTACATAGTTGAGGGCCTTTTTTTTTTTCCTTAGCAGGGATCATAAAACTGTATTAAATAAGCAACACTGAAAATGGCTTTCAGATCCCTACTACGAGTTATTAGGAAAAAAAGAACAGCAGTAGGGCAGAATATAGAGCAGGAAAGTATGAGAAATAGGTGGATGACAGCTAAAATAATATATGGATGAGAGCTCGAAAAATTGTTTTTTAGATTGTAACTGAAATTAATTTTAAATATAGGCGCAAATCACAGTAGTTTTGTCAATATCTATGACTTCATAACCAATAGAAATCATAAATATTTTCATATTATAGTTGTTACAGATACCACAAAATATAATTTATGGTCATCACTACTTTGAAATTATAGGCATAAATTAGCCACTAGCTCTCATTATTTAATGTATTATTAAAGAAGCATATGCATTAAGACATCACAATTAAAAATAGTCTAAAAGCTATGTTTCAATGTATTTGGTTCTTTGTAATCCTACTGTATTTTATATATTTTAAAAAATTGTTGTGAGAGGGCCCAGAGGCTGAATTCACCAATGATCAAAGAGGCCCATTACACAAAAAGATGAAAAAGCGCTACAAAAGTTAACAGCTGTGTTGAAAATGTTCTTGACCTCCTTTAAATGATGCCCTTTCATGAACCTAAGAAAACTCATAAGCCTCTTTCCCAGTTTACAAAAGGGCATGGAGGATGCATAAGGGACAATGACTCCTCCTGAAACAGAACTGTACCAAGGCACCCAGGTTTGAATTCTGAAAAGAAAGGCTAGCCATGCAACTACCTTAATCTCTATAATTTTTAGCTTAGTTTGGGCAACGGGCATACCTATAGCTCAGATCTATTGAGGCAGACAATTTAGTGGAAGGTGAATAAAAATAGTTAACTACCTATTAGGGAGCTCTGAATGAGAAGCTAAGGAGTTCAGACTTTATTTTAGGTAATGCTTTGCTTGTCTTGTTCTACTTTTCATTTACAGTACTATTTGGGAAACAACTAAATTTGTTAAGAAACATACTTTGTTTAAAACTCTTAAAAGGCTTCCCATCGTCCTTTAGATAAGGCCCAACAAACAGACACAAACCTTACAAAGTCCTCAGCAATAAGGCTTTTTTACCTCTTTAGCTTCATTTTAATCCCCTTTTCTTTTCATAATCCATATTCTAGCCATACTGAATTCCCTTCTACAATTCAAATAGGCCACGTTCTCCTTCCTCCAGACTTCCAAACATGATATACTCTGCTTGGCTAATTACTTCAAACCCTTTAAATCTGTTCAAATGTTACTTCCTCAAGGAGGCGTTCTCTGCCCTCCTAGGCATTCCCCAGCTGTATACTCCCTAAACCTTTCATTAATCCTATCATAATGCTCATCACATTTGATTATAATAACGTGTTTAATTGTTCATTTCTTCACATAGCTGAAAGCCTGGTGAAAACAAAGACAGGGTCTTGTTTACCCCAAGACAGTGGGCCTGACATGCTGCAGCCCTCAGTAAGAGCTGGTACAGGATGAATGGATAGATAATTTGCCTAGACATATGTTTTAAAGAATTCTTACATTTAAGAACCTTCAGCCATCCCTACTTGGCAACCCTTATAACCTTATGTGCTCATTTAAAATTCTATATAATTCATATTTAGTCCCCTTCTCTGTCTAAATGATTAAAAATTTGGGGGGCCTGGGTGGCTCAGTAGGTTGGATATCTGCCTTTGGCTCAGGTCTTGATCCCAGGGTGCTGGGATCGAGTCCCACGACCGGATCCTTGCTCAGTGGAGAGCCTGCTTCTCCCTCTGCCTGCCTCTCCCCCTGCTTCTGCTCTCTCTGTCAAATGAGTAAATAAAAATCTTTTTAAAAAAATAAATGAATAAAAATGTATTACTTAGACACATTGTTATATAGTGAAATTGACAGTTAACTAGTGTTTTAAAAACTAAAAAGTCTGGGGCGCCTGGGTGGCTCAGTTAGTTGAGCAACCAACACTTGATCTCGGCTCAGGTCCTGATTTCAGGGTCATGAGATTGAGATTCTCTTTCTCTCCCTCTCCCTCTGCCCCACCCCCTGCTCGCGTGAGAGCGTGCTCTCTCTCTCTCTCAAATAAATAAAATCTTTTTAAAAATAAATTAATAAAAACTAGAAATCTGAGTGCAACGAATGAGTGCTACTAGTTTCCAAAAGCAAATACCCTTTATTGATCTGTTCTCTAGATATACTTATTTTTCCTTATATATAAAACATGATTCTTAAAGCATACAAATACCATTTAAAATCATTCCTTTTCATTTCTGCTGTATTAACTGACAGGGTAGTTCTTTACTTTTGGTCACTATCTTTTTCCTTCACATAACAATCTGTAAAAAACATATATTCAAGTGCACTAAAAATCAGTGGCTATTTTAAAGATTCCTTAAAGGATTCTGTTTCAGAATTATAGTTTAGAAAGCAGAAGCTTCATTTCATTTTCTTTTGGAACACAAAAATCTGACTGAAAAGTAACAGTTATGATAAAACTCTATTGATTGAAGTAATGTGTCATATTAAAACACTTTTTCATCTTCTATACTCTTCATAATTTAATACCTTGTAGTTATTTTGTATACTTTCAAACAATACAGTTAAATGATTTTTCACTTAAATACCTTCTACTAAAAGACTATAAAGAACTTAGAGACCTTACTCAGCATATATATATGGAATTCTACAACCACAACTCACCTCCATTTTTTATAAACCTGATATTTTAATGTCCAATTCCCACTAAATAGGAATTTCAGTTAGATTCATAATTGCATGACACCATATTTCATTAAGTCTAAGATGTACTTTTTTTCACATTTTAACATCTCTGAAATCAGGATGTATCTTACAATTGATGCTATCCTAAAATTTATAATTGACAGCATTTATTTCTTTTGGTGGTCTACAAAAATGCTTCTTACAATAGATGGTGTCTTAGGCTAAATGAAATATAGTTATTAAAATATTAAAAAAGTTTTATCTAATAATGCCTTCTAACTCATCTAAATCACAGTACAATTATAATTCAAACAGTTCTAGAATCAAAACTAAATGAACTTAAGATTCACATTTTACCTTTTTAGAAAACTAGTGACTAGGCTAAACTAAAAAAAATAGATAATTAGAAGAAAACACTTCTTTAAAAAAAATGTAGGAAAAGTCTAGATTTAAGAAGCAGCAGTAACAGAAATGGGTGGCGGGGGGGAAGACTTGAAGATGTTCAGTCAGTTGTAGCTTCCAGGGAAGTGGAGGCATGAAATAGCCCTAGAGCTTAATCAATAAAAAGAAACAAATATTAGGAACATGGCAGGGGTTAGCAGAGATAACAAACTGTTTAGGAGGAAAGATACTGCCGTATTATTTCTCCCTTCTTAAGAAGGAATCGTCACCCTTTAAACAAAAATACGGTATAGGTAGTTGAAATAATTTTAATTAAACGTAAAATTGTAAACATTCTTAGTAAATTAAAACCAACCTACCAGCATTGTCTTCCTTCTGGCTCAATCTGTTTCACCTTCAGGTAATCCTAGGATAGGGGCTCCTTTTCAGATCCCCAGTTTTTCATGTCGATCTTCTACCTCCCTGTGGCAACAATATTTTCTAATTAAAAGAGTCCTTTTGTGCCACAGGGAGGATTTCTGATGGTATAACAAATACAAAAGTTATCACAGCTCATCATGAAGTCAACTTAGTCTTCAGATTTTTCAAGAAAGAAATTTGGCTCCTGAACTTATTTTTCAAGACAGAAATCTGGTTTTATTTTTTTTTAATTGCATTTTAAAAAGCTAAACTTTCATTTACTTAAAAAAAAAAAAGCAGTGCTTTCTTGAATTATGTAAAAATTCTTATCATTTGTCTATCTTTTCAACTAATCTCTAAACACAATTTTGTTGATCACAAAAAGAAGCTAAGTTTTCTTGATCATTTCTTTAACTATTAACACCAAATTTTTATGTTTTGATACCTGGTTAAAAACCAAAGTCCTGCTCCTAATGATCAGAAGAGAGAAGTAGGAAGCTATCAGATTGCTTTCAGCCAATGTCTGTTAGTAAAGCTTAATAAATTTACTTGTATTACATAACATAATGTTAATTTTGCTTAAAATGTATATTTAAAAAAGGCCAGCAAGAAATATAAAAAGCAATACTTGCTGTCCCCTTGCTGGTAAGGGATTATGAGTGATTTTCATTGTTTATTTTTCTTTGTAATACTTCCCAATTTCTCCAATGAGCATGTGTTGATTTAGAAGAAAAAAATCAAATTTAGGTTTAAGCACGAATGATTAAGACCTGTGACTTTAAGATGAAGTTAATCTAATATGATAACATTATGGTTATGATATATTTTGGATGGCCATATTTATGTTTTTGGATGACTACCTTTTTATATTTTAAATAACCCTAACGTATTCAATGTTTAGCATATTAACAAAAAAGAAAATATATTTAAGATTTTACATAGATGGTTCTTGATTATACTGCAATACTGAGGCAAAACTCAATTTATTTCAATTTGTATTTCCTATCAGTTATGTGTTAAACACTACATTATACACTATATTCAACAAAAAAAAGTATGGTCCCTGTCTTCGATAGACTTACATATCCACTTTGAAAACAAAAGGAGTACGTATACACACAAGAACAGTGTAAGAAAGTATGTGATCAAGTGCTTTAGTCCAGATGGTCTAATAGAGGACCAGGAAAGGGAGTGTTTAACGTAGGCCATAATCCCTGTGGAAAGTTTCGTGTAGTAGGGCCTTTAAAAAATGGATAATGGCTAATCACAGTTTTAACAGAAAACTGTATTTAAGCAAAAGCTCAGAAGCATAAATAGCACAGTCCAAGCAAAGGGCAATAAGGAAAGCAGCTAGAATACAATGTTTCAGTAGATACAAAGGCCAGATTAGGAAGGATCTACTTCTGGATGATTCCATGAGTCACTGAATTTGGCAGAGGAGTGGCTTTTGACATCTGATAAACAAAGAGCTTCAGGAGAATGATAAATGCAGGTGCCAGAGCACAGTAAGTTAAGGAAGGAATGACAAGGAAAAAGTACAGACTGAAGGTATAGAGAATTTGTTTTTTTTCCCAATGGAAATGAAAGGAAAGAGAAAAATACAACAGAGAAGTAAACAAATGTTCTGTTTTAATGTATAAAAGACCTTCTCCATATTTGAAGGCATAAGGAAAGGTCCTAATGAAGTTAAGGGAATACTTATGGAGCACTTACTACATCACAAGCACTGTGCTTTATATATTTATTTTATGTAGTCCTCACGACCTTGAATTACTAGTTTATGACAGTGAAACAGACTCTCAAAAAGTTAAACACTGACAGGAAAGTAATAAAGTAGGAATCTGAAATCATGACTAACCATCAATATTCTTCCCTTTTCTACTAAAGAAAAATACTTAAAAGGCTTTAAAAAGAAAAAATATTAACCTCAGGAATAGGATTTTCTATCATATTTGACCACTCTTGGCTCTTCTTCATGTTCCTCAAAATGTAAACATTCCTTAAGGTTAATTCCTTAATTCTGTGTCTTTTGTTCTTGATCATAGAAGAGTCAAACACAGAATTTATATATCTTCTCCCTTGGAGAAATCTCTCAAATATCTTTCCTTTTGCAGAGTCCATTTATTACCATGGCATCAGTGACTATGATTTCCAAAACAGTTTCTCCTTGACCTTTCTTTACTAAGCTTCAGTTGTACTAGATATCTTCCATTTGCCTCTCCAGATCTATTCTCCACCTTTCTTGATGCTGCTCTCTGTCCCAGAAGGCTGCCTTCAACAGGACTCCTACTGCTTTAAATTGCATGGGGTCAATGGAGAGCCTAGGCAGGGGATTAGAGGGGAAAAGGAGAAGAAAATCAGAGTCCTTATTCCCTGGCTCCCTTTCTGTGGCATCACCCTCAAGCCAGCTGCATCCTTTGATCAAAGGTCCCAGATTCTCCCAAGGTGACCCTCTCTCCAGTGCTCTCTTCTTCTGGGTTCCAGCAACCATTCCATCCCTTTGGGCCTCAGGACGAAGGACAGACAGCTCTCCTACTGCCACCTCAGCACTACTGCTCTATTTCTTATGGTCACCCTACACTTGCCCATATATTTATAACTAGTCATTTTGTAAAACATTTTTAAATGATCCTGATTTAAGTATGACATCACCTTTGTGATGGGACCCTGGCTATATATTTGTTCATCTTTAAACACCTAAATATTTCTCTCCTCAGATGCTCTGCTTCAACTCAAAATCAACACACCTACTACCAAACTTACCTGCTTCCCAAAATAGTCTTGCCTTCCTCAAATCCCTATATGATACTATGGCCATCACTAAAGGTCAAAAAACTGAGTAGTATCTTACCCTAACTATGCCTCTCCCCCTAATTTGTCAAGTATTGTTAGCGCATATGGAGTAGTTTTGCTTATACAAGCCCCTTCTGTTCCTATCGCTTCTACTTTGTTTTGCTCAAGTTCTCTCTTAACTCACACTACACAGCTAGTCTTCCTGCTTCATCCCTTCCCCTACCATCATCTGCCATCTCCTGAGATACTACTTACACAGTACTTTCTACTCAAAAATTCCAAATCTTTCTGCTTCTTATATGCCTAATCACTAACTCTTGGGTCCAAATCATAATCTAGTCACAACTCTTAATGGAACCCCCTGTCATGGTCCCATTTACTCAGAATATTCTAAACATGCCTTGAACTTCAATATTCCACCCATTATTAATTATATTTCCCTCAGCCTACAGTGCCTTTCACTTACCTCCTATCTGCCCATCCAAATCCTACTATCTGTCCTACTTCCTTACTTTCTCTAAACATTCCCTAATTCTGCAAATTGAACTTTCTTCTGAAAATTTCTTTGAATTTGTAAGTAGCACCCAACTGATTCTATACTGCTTCGTATTTTCAATATAATATATAGTACATAAAAGTAAATTATTAACCCCTTGAGGGAAAGAAACATGTTGAAAATGGTGCCCTTGCACATAAGAAATGCAAACTATTTACTGACATATTATCACAAATTAAAGTGGAAGTTTGAGAGGATAAATATAGTAAGGTGCAAGATGAAGAAGCAGATCCTGAACAGCTCAATCTTCTCAGCTAAGCCTTAAAAGATTCCTGTCAGAACTTATCTATCACTGACTGCATCGGTATAAACTTACTGCTTTTAAATGGTAATCTGTAATAACCTTTTAAAATTTGTATGTACTTTATACATATGTATGTATATAATTTTTTAAGAGGAAACATAAAAACTGCATTTTCAAATCTAAGTAGGGAATCCCAGAGACTCCTTTCCATCCCCAACTCCCACCTCAGTCTATCTAGCAGGCCTTTGGAGCTGGTGGGGTCTGCGGCCACTGGCAAAGGTACTTCCAGCCTGTCAATCAAGAACACCCTTCATTCATACTTCATTACTATTCCTCAGAGACTCTTTACAATTACTGATCTCCAGTTATCATCAAAAAGCAATTTATTTTTTTAAAGCAATTTATAGGTTTAGATGAATATACTTAAAGTCTCAAACATATTTGGTTTTTCCTACAAAATTTGAAAGGATTACTATTACTCATAAGCTCTGTGAGGAAAATGTAGATTTTCTTTGCCTATAAAAAGGTAAAGCAAAATCCTACGTTTACTACTAACAAAATGAGAAATCATTTTATACATAAAATAAGTAAGATGGCTAAATGTACATCACTATATAATTTTAATACTCCTGTCTGGATTTTATCATGAACATTGTTTCTGGTATAGACATATACATATGGGTTTATAGGAATAAAAAAAAGAAAAACTTCAATGTAAACATGCAGAGAACTGATACAACAGGTCAATAAATATAATTATGAACATTTTTTAGACTAATATAATCTAAGATATAATGTAGGAGCATTCCAGAAAGCATTTCCTAGATATACAAAAGGAAATCTTGTTCTTTATGGATCTCATTTTCCACCAATTCACCAAATAAAAACCGTTGTGGACATCTTATACATATTCCTTTCCTTTTCTTTCCAGTCAGCTTCTTCTCCAAAGCCTAAATGTATCTGGAATTTAAGTTAAAAATTTATAGCACCACAAGAAATGAACCTGATCCTAATCCACTACCTAAAAAGAAACATACATCAAGATAGGTCATAACAACAGTTATCTATCTGTATATGTTCTAGATGTCAGAAGAATGAAAAATTATTCCGATTTTAACTTTTTAAAAATGCATTTTATTCTTTATGGGGTGCCTGGCTGGCTCAATTGGTAGAGCATGGTACTCTTGATCTTGGGGTCGTAAATTCAAGACCCATGTTGGGTGTAGAGATTACTTAAAAATAAAATCTTTTTTAAAATGCATTTTATTCTTTAGAAAAAAACAAAATTAAGTTCAGATTAACTGATTCTAAACTAGTCTATATATATATTAACAATCCTTATAAAGTTACATTAAAAACCTATGAGTCATAGTATTTTCAAGTAACTCAGTATATTGTAGTCTCAAATTCCACATGCCTTACGATGAATAAATGGGAGTGTTTTAAACTGTTCTGATTATAGATGTGTGAGATGTATGACCCAGCAGATTTCTGTCTGAATTTGGCATTGCCTTTAAAAGAGTTATAAATGAATTCTAAGTTTTACAGTGTTATTCTGTAAAGAGAGACAAGAATAGCTATACTATACTGTTCTTTACTTTTTAAAGTAATAAAGCAAACACAGATTTTTAAAAATGAGCCAGAATGGAATTAAAAATGTTTAAGATGAACTTCTCAGATACTTTTAGACTAGTTTAGAATAATGTAAGTTTTATTTACTAACATTTCCTTTTAGTGTTAAAGAAAAACCAATCTAAAAAAAATTAACAACTACTCAAAAACCATTTTCAAAATATCACAAAAGTAACTGTTCTTTTAGCCAGACTCTGTATATCCTCTTTTTCAATACTACAATCATTCATATCTCTGCCCTGCAAAAGATTATCATCAGCCTCAGAATTCAAGGTAACTAGGAAAATAAAATCCCTTGAACAGATTATATTTGCTTCCTATTTGGAACTGTTATTACCTGAGTAACTTAAATTAATGAAGCACTGATCACCAATTATAAAACCAATAATTTGGCTGATCTGCTCTGGTATTTTAATGTTGTAAGTATGCATCATTTTCTACTAATGGGTATTTGGTACTGTAGTTTTCATACTTTACAAAGTTTCCCATTTGCTACCAAAATCATAGTCTTCCTTATTTTTTTTGATCAAAACATTTTCCAGAAATTTCAAACACGTTCTTTTTTTCACTCAACTTAAGCTATCATATCTTTTTTCATGTGCTATTAGTTTTCTGTTTAGTTACACCCTAGTTACACTCCTATAATAAAATCAGTTACAATATCATCCTGCATAATACTTTTAACTGTTCTTCCTATTCTTTTCCTCAAGAAGAAAATTCATGTCTGCCATGATGCTTCTAGCTTCAGACTGGAAAACTCTCCAAAACCCTCAAAAAAACACACATGTATCTTCCTGCCACTTGCATTATCTACTGTAAATCAAGTACCACTCCAGTCCAGTCACAAAGCCTATATAAAGTGTTTAGCTGCCTATTTTGAGAAAATGAATTATCACTTCACATGGGGTTTGCTGGCACTGTTGTCATCATTGCTCTGCAGAGCAAGGTAACTTTTAATCCCTCAGCTCAATAAAAAATAAAACTGGGGGGTGCCTGGGTGGCTCAGCCAGTAAGTGTCTGCCTTCGGCTCAGGTCATGATCCCAGGGTCCTGGGATCAAGCCCTGCATCGGGCTCCCTGCTCAGTGGGAAGCTTGCTTCTCCCTGTCACACTCCCCTTGCCTGTGTTCCCTCTCTCGCTGTCTCTCTCTGTCAAATAAATAAATAAAATCTTAAAAAAAAAAAAAACTGGAGGAAAAAAATAAAATAAAAATAAAACTGGAGGAAGAACAGTGGTAAGCTAGAAGAAGCTAGTAGTCTTAGGGAGTGCTATTGGGCTTCAACAAGCAGAAAAACATCAAATATTCGAAATTTTTAATCATGGGACTTTGCTACATTTATAGAAACTTATCTAAATACTTAAGAGTGATGTGGCACCTGGGTGGCTCAGTCGGTTAAGTGTCCAACTATTGATCTCAGCTCAGGTCTTGATCTCATGGTCGTGAGTTCAAGTGCCATGTTCAAGTGCCATACATACATACATACATAAATACTTAAGAGTGTTTATTAGAATTGTCTGCCAAGTATGAGGATTCTTTTTCTCCATTAAGAGCTAAAGATAAATTTTAATGTTTATTATTACAAAATAGTCACTACAACCTTTCTGGTAAAATACTCTATTTTCTTTATGGTCAGTGGCAAAAATGAAAAGGTTTCCAAGAATTACATATATTAATCTCCAATTAAACATATAATTATCTCACCACAAACAGACTGAAATACCAAAATTTCTCAGAAGACAAAAAGGGAAGAAGACTCTGACTGCTACAAAGATGCTTCTGATTGAAGAGAAAAGGAATCCCACTGCTCCACCAATACTGATTCAAAGAAACTCTTAATCTGTCATAGAAGGAGAATACTGTACTTATTTTTGAATTAAAAAGTTACCCTCATATACCAGCCGATGGACTTCTATAAATAACTAGTCAATATTCACACTTTCAGAAAAAAAAATGATAATTTTATTATTATGGGTCTGTAATCTTGTCCTTAGGGTCCATGATATGCTATACTTCAAAGAACTGTAATGTAGAACTTTATATAAATTCCCTTAAAAAGAGATGTTTAACTGGTTTCCAAGAAAAAAGAGGTTCTTTGGTATAGCACTCATTTCGCAACAGTAATACTGACACTTATAAAATAAGAAGTTGTAAATAATGAACATTTTATGAGAGGTCTACCTGTTTCCACATTCTCGGTCTCAACTTCTTGTTCTTCTGCCACATCTTGCATCATGTAAGTCTCATCATCATAAACCAGAACCTGGGCTGCGTAGCCCTGCTCTAATCTGGCACTTGGAACTGGCTCCACAATCACTGCTGGGTATTCAGAAACCTTTTCACTTTCCTACAAGAGCAAATTTAGAAAACAATCAACCTTTTATTCACAAATCCTGGATTTACTTATAAATACTTGAGTTCACATAGTCTCAAGGGGGCTACACAATGAGTTTCATGTATTATAATTATGAATGTAAAAACCAAAACGAGATGAAAAGGGAACTTTAATAATCTTTTCAAGTCTCAGGAGGTAAGACACAGATTAAACATTTTAAATAAGCAGGGCTTTAGGATTAAGATGACAAATTAAAAACATGCATGTAATTGCACTGTCTCATGAAACCCACAAAAACAAAGTAAAAGACTTTTGAACACAAACCT
The DNA here is from genome assembly GCF_002007445.2 of Ailuropoda melanoleuca. Taxonomy (NCBI): domain Eukaryota; kingdom Metazoa; phylum Chordata; class Mammalia; order Carnivora; family Ursidae; genus Ailuropoda; species Ailuropoda melanoleuca. The sequence goes on along the minus strand of NC_048222.1, from coordinate 114,898,238 downwards.
ATAAGGAGAAGAGATAAGAGCAACAGAATATTGGAAGATTGAAAGTGGATGTTTAACTGTTATGAAATGGTTTAGCAGACCCAGGAAAGCCAAATCACAGCCTGGCAGCAAAAAGAAGCTGAGAAACACCACACTTTACGCTGGAGAACCCACAGAAAGCAATACCCATTACTCCTGGAAATGGAGTAGCAGGTGGTAGAGAAAGAGGAGGGGTTCAAACAGGAAGATTCCATTAAAGCTGTTTGAAAAGCCTTTAATTCCTAGACCCATTCCCTCCTCCATGATGCTAAGGCAACTGGCCCTCATCTCAGCAGAAGATTGGAGAATTAACTTTCTGGTGATGGAAAAACAAAAGCATCTTTGAAGTATACTAGGCACATTTGTTAGTATCGGTACTGCGCCAAAAATAGAGTTTTCAATCAGCTTTTTATTTTTATTTTTTTTTAAGATTTTATTTATTTATTCGACAGAGATAGAGACAGCCAGTGAGAGAGGGAACACAAGCAGGGGGAGTGGGAGAGGAAGAAGCAGGCTCATAGCAGAGGAGCCTGATGTGGGGCTCGATCCCATAATGCCGGGATCACACCCTGAGCCGAAGGCAGACGCTTAACTGCTGTGCCACCCAGGCGCCCCTCAATCAGCTTTTTAGTCCTCCACTCTTAAGGATGAGCAGACAGCCAAGTATTACTAGTCATCTAAGGAAAAGCCTCTACCACAGAATATACACGTGTACATACACACACCCACACGTATATAGGGCATATTTCTCATAGAGATAAGATATTATATCCATAAAATGAGAATGGAATACAATTTAATAAAAACATTTAAAAAGAAAGAGTTCTTAGAAATTAAAAATACGATAGCTAAAATAAAAAAGACAGAGGCTTGGAAGATAAAATTGAGGCAGTCTTCCAGAAACCACAGAAACAAGATGAACTTTTGAAAAACAGGAGAGAAAAGAGAATGGTATTAGAGGACCAGTCCAGGAGGTCCAATGTCTGAATAACAGAGTTCCAGAAGAAGAAAATAGAGGAGGAAAAAAAAAAAGGTTGGAAAGAAATGAAAGAGTTCTAGAAAATTTCATGAGCTGACAGAGACGAGCTGCCCATTTGAAAGGAACTACCAGATATTTAATATAAAAAATTAAGGGAGACCTACACTGAGGCTACACCACTGTGAAATATCACAACAGTGGAGACAAAAAGGAAGATTCTATAAGTTTCTAGAGAGAAAATACAGGTCACATACAAAGAATATGGACTCAGACTTCAGTCTTCTCAAGAGTCATATTAGAAGGAAAATGACAGTGAAACCATTTCTTCAAATTAGAAAGGAACATTATAACTAACCTAGAATTCTTCAGCCAGTCAAATCACCTTATGAAAATTAGGTATTTTCTCAAATATGAAAGATCTCAAAACATTTACCTTCCATACATACTTCCTCAAGAAGCGAGTGGAGAGTGTATTTCATCAAAAGTAAAATTTTAATAAAGACCACAACTTAAGATAGAGAATATGGGAGATTCAAAATGGGAGAGACAATAGTAATCTTGAGGAGGATTGTGAAGAGAGATTCCAGCATGCCAGCTATGCATTCCATTTATAGGGCAACCAGTCTGACTGTAGGAACAGGATGATAAATGGTCATCACTAAGATAACCACCAGCATTGTTCCTAAGAGAGTGTCCCGATAAGCCTATTTCCAGTTTTTATTCATATCTGGCTTGCTTTGATGTATCTCTTCACTCTACCTTGCACTGCTACCTAGATCAGCTAAGAACACTCATTTCACCTCCTAGATGTGTTCTGCTCTGATCTACTCTTAAGTGTTAGAAGAAGGCCACAAAGAGCTTAGAAACAAACAAACAAACAAAAGCAGAAGAGCATTCTTTCCCCATGACTATATATATACCTGCTGAAAAAACCTGCCACACCAGGTCATACCACTGCCTGACACCTGACCAAGATGACCCTATGTTTCCAAGAACTAACTCATGACATTCCTGCCCAATTTCCTGAGTAAAACCTCTTGAAACTCAGCAGACCGGATGCCAGACTAGTTTTCCTTTACCTGGAAGCTTTATTCTAACTGTGGTAATGCTATCTTTTCCTAACTCAGTTAGCTTGGGCCACTATTCATTTTTCCAAAGTAAACAACATGTTGTTTAGGAATATATCCAAAGACAATAAAGCTATAAAGAAAAGTAAAGGAATATTACCACGTTAAGTCAGGATAATGGCACCTCTGGGGATATTACGAAAGGGGCACACTTAATATTCTAAAATACTACTAATTTCTGTTTTTTGACCTGATTGATACGTAATATTTATTCTTTTTGTTATTCTTAAAACTAAAACATATATATTTTATACACTCTGCATTTTGTATCAAACATTTCACAAAAAAATTTAAATAAATTAAAAACAAGGTTACAATAAATTAAAAATAAGCAAGCACAGGGGCGCCTGGGTGGCTCAGTCGTTAAGCATCTGCCTTTGGCCCAGGACGTGATCCCAGGGTCCTGGGATTGAGCCCCGCATCGGGCTCCCTGCTCTGCTGGGAGCCTGCTTCTTCCTCTCCCACTCCCCCTGCTTGTGTTCCCTCTCTCACTGGCTCTCTCTCTGTTAAATAAATAAATAAAATCTTTTAAAAAAAAATAAGCAGGCACATGCTGAATATTAACATTGAATTTCCTACTCTGGATAAGGCAAAAAAATTTTAACATTAAAAAAAATCCTGGGGCGCCTGGGTGGCTCAGTCAGTTGAGCGACCGGCTCTTGATTTCAGCTTAGGTCATGATCTTAGGGTCCTGGAATCAAGCCCCAATTCACGGTCTGAGTTCAGGAGGGAGTCGGCTTCCCCTCTCCCTCTCCTGCTCCCCCTGCCCCATCCCCTGCTCAAGCATACTCTCTATCAAATAAATAAACAAATCTTTAAAAAAAAAAATCCTTTCCCACAAATTGGATATAGTAAGAGTTGAACCTCTTGCTTCTTGCTCAGCTTTATAACCACAACGTACAGGCAGCATCACCTAGCTATAATAACTGTTAATGAGAAGCATGGGGTAGGTAAAAACTGATGAGATCTCCACTCAGCAAAAACTCAGAATGCAAAAACGTGGCACTTCAGCTAGTATTGACATAAGCAGTAAACATCTTTACACATAATCCGAGGGATTTATAACTTCTTCATTCCTCTGAAATCTAATGGTATTATTAATAATAATATTAACCTGAAATTATTTTATATTGTGAACTCTCCAGCTCTACCCTACCGGTAGGAAATAAATCAAATTGTCTAAACTATGCAATACTTGAGTCTAGAATTCTGTACGATATCAATTCCGCCATCTATACTCTCTTCCCCACCAATTAGGATTCTAGACTCACTCTTCTCTCTCATATGTCAGTTGGGTTTTAATATTTCAATGGTTCCTTCTTACTAACTATAAAGAAGAAAAAAAATCTTTATTAAAAAAATTCAACTCTTCTTTCTTTTAACTGAACTCCAGATCTTTGTTCTTATACCTGTATACACTCTCAAAAGATAGTCTAACTCTTTGGCTAGTTATCTACCCATACCTTGTAATCTGCATTCCACCACCTACTGAAACCATTCTCTTAAATGTCAATAAGGACTAAATTCTTTTCCTGTTTTCATCCTCCTTTCCCTTTCTGCAGACTCTTAAGACACTTATACACTCTTACCTCATTTAAAAAAACTACTTCTTTCATCTTTTTTGTTCTCTTTCTACCACTCTACTTTTAAGCATCTCCTCTGATTCTCCTTCCATCTTCCATCAGTGACTGAAAAATAACCAATTAACTCAGGTTCTGTCCTCAGCGTTTCCTTTTTACTCTATTCTACCTTCCCAGGAAGGCCACCCATTCTTAGGGTTTATTTTAAAATAGCACCTCTATACTGATGATTTGTCGTCTTCTCTGACTCATCTCCTGAACTCCAGAACCAAATTTTAAACTACCAACTTAACATCACTAAAAGAATCATCAGCTAATACTCTAAGCCTAATATGTATAAATGGAACAAATTATCAACATCTTTCCCTGTTCTCCCTTCCTGTGTTCTTCTCTAAACCTGTGTCTTCATATTAAAACAAAAAAGTTACAATATTCATCTCTCTCAAAGTCCCTTGAAAATTAAACATCCACAAAGTACATACGCTTAGCACAGTGTTCAGAACAGAGTAAATACTCAATTAGTGATAGCTAATAGTATTCAAACCCACTATTTGCCCTCAACTTTGGAGGGCATCTTTTCACATTACAACCAGAATTGTCTGTATTACTGCTTTGTACAAAAAGCTTTCATGACTCCCCATTTGTCTAAAAGGAAAATTGAACACACAAAACAATGGTTTTTAACACTCTTTGAAGTATAACCTTCAACCCACAGGTTAGGTGTTGAATTGATTCAGACTGGGGGATAACAGACTTCCTAGAATAGGGTCCCGAATGGCTGAAAAGGATTTTGATAGATGTGGAAGGCAATTGTAGGTTCATGAACATGAGCAAAAGTCATGGAAGTTTTCACATTTGGGAATTAGGGGCAAAGCAAGTAATCGAAGAACTATGAAAAGTAATGCAGGAAATAAGGCTGTAAAGGTGGTATATTAATTTTTGGAGCTGTTGTAACAAATTATCATCAACAGGGTTGTAATGCTCCTGTTAATGTCCCTGCTCTTCCCCTCCCTTCTGTTCTATTGCATTCCATATCACCAATGAGTCAATTTGCTGGATCATACAGTAACTGTGCACTTCATTTTAAAAGAACTGTCAAATTATATTATTTTATATTTCCACTATAAATGTATGAGAGTTCCAGTGCTCTACATTCTTTTCAATACATGGTAACCCTGTTATTTTTTTTTTAAGATTTTATTCATTTATTTATTTATTTATTTATTTATTTATTTATTTATTTAAAGAGGGAGAGAGAGAGCACGCACAAGCTGGGGGAAAAGCAGAGGGAGAGGAAGAATCAGGCTACCCGCTGAGCAAGGAGCCGGATACGGGACTCTATCCCAGGACCCAGGGATCATGACCCTAGCCAAACACAGATGCTTAACCGACTGAGCCAACCAGGCATCCCTCCAACACATGGTATACCTATTATTTTTGCAATTTTGTGTAAGTATGTAGTAGTATCTCCCTGTCGTTTTATTTTTCCCTGATAGTGAATAATACTGGGTGTTTTTATATGCACTTATTGGCAATTCATATTATTATCCATTCAAATCTTTTTCCCATTTTAATGGATTATCTCCAACTTATTTTTTTTTAAGATTTTATTTATTTATCTGAGACAGAATAAGTGAGAGGAGAGAGAGCACGAGAGGGGGTAGGGGGAGGGTCAGAGAGAGCAGCTTCCCCAATGAGGCTCCATTCCAGGACCCCAAGACCATGACCCGAGCCAAAGGCAGACACTTAAAGGACTGAGCCACCCAGGCGCCCCTCGAACTTATTATTTTATATATTCTGAATATAAATCCTTTGTCAGTATATATGTTGTAAATATTTTTTTCCAGTCTTTGCTTCACCTTTTCATTTTCTTAATGGAATTTTCAATTTTTTTTAAAGATTATTTTTATTTATTTGAGAGAAAGAGAGAGAGAGAGGGCATGGGCAGAGAGAGCAGCAGAGGAGCCTGATGCAGGGCTGAGACCAGAACTCTGGGATCATGACCTGAGCTGAATGCAGATGCTTAGCTGACTGAGCCACCCAGGCGCCCTTTAACGGAATTTTTTTAAAGAAGTTTTTAATTCAAATGAAATTCATCATTTTTCTTTTAAAGCTTTTTTCATGGTTTTGTGTTCAAGCTAAGAAACCACTGCCTAATTCAAGATTGAAAGAATTTTCTCCTGTGTTTTCTTCCACAAGTTTTTACAGTTTAAACATTTAATTCTATGATCAATTTTGAGTTATTGTGTATGATGTGAGAAGGGCTTGAGTTCATTTGTTTGCATATGGATATCCAGTAGTTCCACCATTATTTGTTTAAAAGACTATCCTTTCTCCACCAAATTACATTACAACCATTATGTGGATCTGTATTATGTTCCACTGATGGACATGTCTGTTGGCATACCAAGCCATACTGTCTCAATTACTGGAACTTCATGGTAAGTCTTTAAATCAGGTGGATAAGCCCTCCAACTTTGTTTTAACATAAGTCTTTCAATCCATAAACATGATATAACTCTTCATTTATCCAGGTCTTTAATTTCTCTCAACAATATGCTGGGGTTGTCTGCATACAGATCTTTTATTTACTTCATTAAACATATCCCTGTGTCATTCTGATGCTGCTAAACAGTACTGCTTCTTAAATTTCATTTTCCAGTTGTATTTTGCTAAGATATATGAACACAATTGATTTTTATATATTCACCTGTTCTAAATTTATTACTTCTTTTTTTTTTTAAGGTTTTATTTATTTATTTGACAGAGAGAGAGACAGCCAGTGAGAGATGGAACACAAGCAGGGGGAGTGGGAGACGAATGAGCAGGCTCCCAGTGGAGGAGCCAGACGCGGGGCCCGAGGTGGGGCCCGATCCCAGAACACCAGGATCACGCCCTGAGCCGAAGGCAGACGCTTAACGACCGAGACACCCAGGCACCCCTAAATTTATTACTTCTAACAGCTATGTGGATTTCTTAGGAATTTCTATATACATGATTATATCATACAGAAATAAAGACAGTTTAACTTCTTTTCCAATCCATACATCTTATTTTTTTTGCCCTGCAGCAATGGTGCCACTGCAACGTTGAAAAGAAGTGGTTAGAGCAGACATCTCCACTTTACTATCAACCTTAAAAGGAAAATATTCCCTTTTTCACCTTCAAGGATGATGTGTGGGCTGTGGGTTTTTCACGGATGCACCTACCAGGTTGAAGAACCTGATTGCCCTTATTACTACTTTAGGGAATTTGTATAATAGGTGTTGAATTTTGGGAAATGGATTTTCTGTAGCTACTGATACAATTACATTTTTCCATTTTGTTAATGTGATGAATTACATTGATTGATTAAACCTGCCTTGCTGGGATAAACCCCATTTGAGGCATATGATCCCTTTTATATGTTACTGGGTTTAAATGCCAGTATTTTATCAAGAATTTTTTTTTATCTATGCTCATGAAGGATATTGTTTGTATTTCTCTTTCCTATGTATCTCTGGTCTTGGTATTAGGATAAAGCTGGCCTCCAAATGAGTTAGGAAATGCTATGTTGTCTATTTTCTGAAAGAGTTATGCAAGATTGTTATTATTTCTTCCCTAAATGCTTGTTAAATCATCAATAAATATGCCAGGGCACTTGGGTGGCTCAGTCAGTTGAGTGTCTGACTCTTGATCTCAGCTTAGGTTCTGATCTCAGGGCCCTGATCCCAGGGTTGTGAGTTCAAGTCTTGCCTTGGGCTCTGTGTTGGGCCTGGAGTATACTTAAAAAAAGAAAAAAATGCAGGCCTAGATGATCAATAAAGCCAATTTGCCCTGGAAGCTTTTTTGTGGAAAAGGTTTTGACTAGGAATTCAATTTATTTTAAGATAGAGGGCTATTCAGACTTTCTACTCCTTTTGGAATGACTTTCAAAGATTTTGTCCATTTCATCTGGGTTGCCAAGCTTATTGGCATAAAGTTGTTGATAATATTTAGTGTCAATACTAATGACTCTTTCATCCCTTATATTAGTAATTTTTTTTAAAGATTCTATTTATTTATTTGAGAGAGAGAGAGAGCACATGGGCGGGTGGTGGAGAGGGAGAGGGAGAAGCAGACTCCCTGCGGAGCAAATGGAGCAAAGGCAGATGCTTAACCCACTGAGCCACCCTGGCACCCTATATTAGTAATTTTTGCCTCCTATTTTTTTTTCTCCTGCAGTCTACTTAGAGATTTATCAATTTTATTAATTTTTTCAAAGGACTAGCTGGTAGTTAATTTCTCTAATGTTTGTCCACTTTCTACTTTACTGACCTGTTTTTACTATTTCCTTCCTTCTACTTTGGGCTTGATCCTCATATTCTAGCTTATTGAGATGAAAACTTAAATGATTTTAGACAATACTCCTTTTCTAATATAAGTATTTGAAGGTATAAATTTCTCTCTAAGCACTGCTTTAACTACAACCCTCAAATTTTGATATACTGGGTTCTCATTTTCATTCAATTAGGATACCCTCTAATTTCTCGTGTGATTTCTTTTTAATCCATAAGGTATATAAAAGTGAGCTGTTTAATATCCAAATATTTGAGGATTTTGCAAGAGTTTTTTGTTGTTAATTCTACTTTGATCAAACAACTTTCTCTGTATGATTTCAATCCTTTAAAGAGTATTGAGACGTGGGGTGCCTAAGTAGTTCAGTCAGTTAAGCACCTTTTTTTTTTTTAACACAGACTAACATTTTATTTTATTTTATTTTATTTTATTTGGATAGAAGGATCATTTTTTAATGTAAATTCAATTAATTAATTATTAGTTTCAGAGGTAGAGTTCAGTGATTCATCAGTTCTTTATAACACCCAGTGCTCATTACATCACGTGCCCTCCTTAATGCCCATCACCCAGTTACCCCATCCCCCCACCCACTACCTCCAGCAACCCTGTTTGTTTCCTATGATTAAGAGTCTCTTATGGTTTGTCTCCCTGATTCTGTCTTTTCTTTTTCCCTCCCTTCCCCTATCCTGTTTTGTTTTTTAAGTTCCACGAGTGAAATCACATAATTGTCTTTCTCTGCTTGACTTATTTAGCTTAGCATAATATCCTCTAGTTCCATGCATGTCGCTGCAAATGGCAAGATTTCATTTCTTTTCATGGCTGAGTAATATTCCATTGTATATATATATACCACATCTTCTTTATCCATTCATCTGTTGATGGACACCTGGGCTCTTTCCATAGTTTGGCCTTTGTGGACATTGCTGCTATAAACATTAGAGTGCAGGTGGTCCCTTTGGATCACTACATTTGTATCTTTGGGGTAAATACTTAGTAGTGCAGTTGCTGGGTCGTAGGGTACCTCTATTTTAACTTTTTGAGGAACCTACATACTGCTTTCCAGAGTGGCTGTACCAGCTTGCATTCTCACCAGCAGGGTGAGAATTTTCTCCTTTCTCTGCATCCTCGCCAACCAACATTTTTTGTTTCCTGACTTGTTTATTTTAGCCCTTCTAACTGGTGTAAGGTGGTATTTCATTGTGGTTCTGATTTGTATTTCCATGATGCCGAGTGATGCTCGGCATTTTTTCATGTGTCTGCTGGCCATTTGTATGTCTTCTTTGGAGAAATGTCTGTTCATGTCTTCTGCCCATTTCTTGACTGGATTATTTGTTCTTTGGGTGTTTTTTTGAGAAGTTCTTTATAGATTTTGGAAATTAGCCCTTTATCTGATAAGGCATTTGTAAATATCTTCTCCCATTCTGTCGGTTGTCTTTTGGTTTTGTCAACTGTTTCTTTTGCTGTGCAGAAGCTTTTTATCTTGATGGAGTCCCAATAGTTCATTTTTACCTTTGTTTCCCATGCCTTTAGAGACGTGTCTAGCAAGAACTTGCTGCAGCAGAGGTCAAAGAGGTTGCTGCCTGTGTTCTCCTCTAGGATTTTGATGGATTCCTGGCTCACATTTAGGTCTTTCATCCATTTTGAGTTTATTTTTGTGTATGGTGTAAGAAAATGGTCCAGTTTCATTCTTCTGCATGTGGCTGTCCAATTTTCCCAACATCATTTGTTGAAGAGATTGTCTTTTTTCCATTGGATATTATTTCCTGCTTTGTCCAAGGTTAGCTGACCACAGAGTTGAGAGTCCATTTCTGGGTTCTCTATCTGTTCCATTGATCTATGTGTCTGTTTTTGTGCCGGTACAATACTGTCTTGATGATTATAGCTTTGTAATAGAGCTTGAAGTCCAGAATTGTGATGCCTCCAGCTTTGGTTTTCTTTTTCAACAATCCTTTGGCTATTTGGGGTCTTTTCTGGTTCCACACAAATTTTAGGATTATTTGTTCCAGCTCTGTGAAAAATGATGTTTTTGGGGTTTTCAAGATTTTATTTATTTATTTGACAGAGAGAGAGACAGCCAGCAAGAGAGGGAACACAAGCAGGGGGAGTGGGAGAGGAAGGAGCAGGCTCCCAGCAGAGCAGGGAGCCCGATGCAGGGCTCAATCCCAGAACCCTGGGATCATGTCCTGGGCTGAGGGCAGACACTTAACAACTGAGCCACCCAGGTGCCCCAAAATGATGTTATTTTGATAGGGATTGCATTAAATATATAGATTGCTCCAGGTAGCAGAGACATCCTAACAATGTTTGTTCTTCCAATCCATGAGCATGGAATGTTTTTCCATTTCTTTGTGTCTTCCTCAATTTCCCTCATGAGTGTTCTATAGTTTCCAGAGTACAGATCCTTTGCCTCTTCGATTAGGTTTATTCTTAGGTATCTTATGGTTTTTGGTGCAATTGTAAATGGGATCGACTCCTTAATTTCTCTTCCTTCTGTCTCATTGTTAAGTGTATAGAAATGCAACTGATTTCTGTGCATTGATTTTATATCTTGCCACTTTGCTGAATTCCTGTATGAGTTCTAGCAATTTTGGGGTGGAGTGTTTTCTGTTTTCCACACAGAGTATCATGTCATTTGAGAAGAGTGAGAGTTTGACTTCTTCTTTGACAATTTGGATGCCTTTGTTTCTTTTTGTTGTCTGATTGCTAAGGCTAGGACTTCTAGTACTATGTTGAACAACAGTGCTGAGAATGGACATGCCTGTCATGTTCCTGACTGTAGAGGAAAAGCTCCCAATTCTTCCCCATTGAGAATGATATTCTCTGTGGGCTTTTTGTATATGGCTTTTATGATATTGACATATGTTCCCTCTATCCCTACACGAGTTTTAATCAAGAAAGGAAAGCATCTGACTTTTGATTTCAGCTCAGGTTGTGCATCTCAGGGTTGTGAGATTGAGACCCGAGTCAGGCCCCTCGCTCACGGGGGAATCTGCTTGTCTCCCTTTCCCCTCCCTCCGCCCCTCCCCCTGCTCACACTCCCTCTCTCCCTTCCTAAAATAAATTAAAATATCTTTTTTTTTTTCTTTAAGTATCAAGATGTATAGGTACACCTGCCTAGCTCAGTTGGTGGAGCATGTGACTTTGGATCTCAGGGTTGGGAGTTCTATCCTCACACTGAGTGTAGAGATTACTTTAAAAAAAAAAATCTTAGAAAAAAAGTATTGAGAGATATAGCCCAGCATATGATCTATCTTGGTTCACTATCCATGTGCACTCGAAATGAATAGGTGCTCCAGTACTACTAGGTAGAGAGTCCCATAAATGTCCATTAGGTGAAGTTGGTTCATAATGTTGTTCAAGTCTTCTATATCCTCACTGATTTTCTAATTGTCTATCAGCTTCTTAAGGAATGCAGCAATCTCCAGCTAATACTGTGGATTTATCTATGTTTTCTTTCATCTCTGTCACTTTATGCCTTATGTATTTTGAAGCTCTAAAATTGAGTGCATCCCATCTCTTGACAAATGGTCCTTTTATCATTTATGAAATGTCTATCTTTATCCCTGGTAATATTTTTGTCCTAAAACCACTTCAGCTTTTTTATGATTAATGTTTGCATGTGTATATCTATTTCTATAGTTCTACTTTTATGCTACATTGTTATACTTACAATGAATTTTTCATATGAAACATAAATAGATTTGGCTTTTTTAAACCCTATCTGACAATATCTGCATTTTAATTGCACTGTTTAGAATATTTACATTTAATATTATCAATAAAACAAACAGGGTTTAAATCTACCACCTTGTTCTTTGTTGTTTCATTTACTCCTTTTTCTTTATTCTGTCATCTTTTGAATTGAGTATTTTTCAGTATCCATTTTAATTCAAAAATTACTTGCTATCTATAGTTCTTTATTTTTTAGTGGTTCTCTAGATTTTACAACATGCTAATCACAGTTAATATCAAGTAATGTTAATTTATGTATAATGTAAAAAGCTTACAGTAGTATTCTTCCAGTTCCCTCCTCCTATCCTTTGCTTACTGTTGTTATACATTTACTTCTTCACAATGTAAACCCCACAATACACTGTTATTATTTGCCTTAAACAAATATCTTTTTTAAAAATTAAAGACTGATTTTAAAAAGTATTTTATATTTACCTACACATTTCCAGAGCTTTTCATTCCTTTATGTGTATCTAAGTTTCCATTTGGTATCATCTACCTTCCGCCTATAGAACTTTTAATATTTCTTATAACACAAGTTTGCTGATGACAAATTCTCTCAGCTTTTGTTGGTCTGAAAAAAAGCTTCACTTCTGAAAGACATTTTCACTGGATATATACTTGTAGGCTGACAAGTTTTAGTCTTTCAACATTTTAAAGAAGTCATTATCTTCTGACTTGCATAGTTTCAGAAAAGATGTCTGTCGTCATTAAATTTGTTCTGTCTGTAATATTTTTTTCCTGCATGCTTTCAGGATTTTCTTTCTGAAATTTGCTTTCAGCATTTTCGTTATAACGTGCCTCAGTGTCAAAAATAATAATAATAATAATGTGCCTCAGTGTCTATTTGCTCTCTGCTCTATTCTGCTTGGGGTTAAGATTCTCAGATCTATGGGTTTATATTTTTCATCAAACTTGAGAATTTTTATGGCTGTTATTTCTTCATTTGTCTTTTTCTGTTTCCCTCTTCTCCCCTCGTTCTGGTACTCAAATTACCTGTATTTTAGACAACTTGATATTTCTCACAAGTAACAACAGTTCTTGTTCATGTTTTTTTCAGTTTTTCTCTCTGTGTTTCATAATGCAGTTTCTTATGCTCTCTTCATATTCACTTGTCTTTTCTTCTGTAGTACCTAATCTATTTTTAATCTCATCTAGTGAATTTTTTACAAATAGTATATATTTCATTTCTGAAAGTTTTGTCGTTTTTTTTTTTTTTACATCTTTCATGCCTCTCCACTGAGGTTCATGTTTTTTTTTAACTTCTTGAGCATATTTATAATGGCTGTTTTGAAGTCTTATCTGCTAATTTCATCATCTCTATCATTTGTTTTTCTGTCTTGATAGTTTTTTTCTTCAAGTTATAGGTTATACTATTCCTCCTCCTCCTTTGCATTTAACATGGTTGGGTTTTAGATATGTAAATTTTACACTGTTGTGTGCAATTTACATACTGTTGTCATATTTTTTTAAAAGATTTATTTATTTATTTGACAGAGAGAGACAGCCAGCGAGAGAGGGAACACAAGCACTGTTGTGTGCAATTTACATACTGTTGTCATATTTTTTTAAAAGATTTATTTATTTATTTATTTGACAGAGAGAGACAGCCAGCGAGAGAGGGAACACAAGCAGGGGGAGTGGGAGAGCAAGTTCCTAGAGGAGGAGCCTGATGTGGGGCTCGGTCCCAGAACGCTGGGATCACGCTCTGAGCCGAAGGCAGACGCCTAACGACTATGCCACCCAGGCACCCCCTGTTGTCATATTTTAATAATGTTTACTATGACGTTTAAGTTTCTTGTGGGTCAAGGGGCACCTGGCTGGCTCAGTCCAAAGAGAATACAACTCTTGACCTCAGCGTTTGTGAGTTCGAGCCCCACGTTGGGTGTAGAGATTACTTAAAAATAAAATCTTTAAAAAAAAAAAAAAAAGCTGGGTCAACTTTTTCAAGGCCTATTTTTTAACTTTTTAGGGCAAGTTTGAACTACCCTTTATTCCAGGGCTACTTTAGCCCTACTGGAAGGCATAACTCTTCTGGAGTCTCTAGAAATGCCCTGAGCATATAACAAGGACTCTTTCTTCTAACTGCTTAGAATTCTAATATCTCCCAGCCCTGAGTGAATTCCAGATTTTTCAGTAAATTATTGAGTTAATACCTTTCTGGTCATTCTTTGCCCAGTTTCATGGGGTTTCATATTATATCTGGGCAGCTGATACAGCTAAAACCCAGAGTACCTGAGGCTGAGTTCTGTTATTCTTCCTCTAGGCAGATTCTTCCTCTCAGATACACTGCACTTCAAATTAGTTGTGTTTGACTCTCCAAATTTCAAATTTTATTTCCTCAATTCAGTGACACTGTCACTCTTTGTTTGGGTCCCTCCTCCCTACACTGTGATCCAGAAAGTGGCTCCAAGGAATGAGTCAGTACAATCAGAGATCACCTGCTCTTCTCTTGGAAAGCATCACCCTGTGCTTCCTGATGTCCAGTTGTACGTTCTCTAGCTGTGGCTTCTCTTAGTGGACCTTAAATCAGTTTTAGATTCAAACACAATAAGAACATTCTGGTTACCAAGTCCACTGAGAACAAATAAAAAACAGTACCTTCATTTTATCCCCTTCCCACTGAATTTAACCATAGTTACCTTGGACGATTGAACAGACACAAACAAGCAAGAAAAAGAAGCAGACTCCAGAATACAAAGCCTAATATCCTAACACTTCTTGGTCCTGTCACTATACCACTATGCTGGTACTAAGGATCAGTAAGAGCAGTATCTTTCACAGAATATAGAGAAAACGGATTTTTTAAATACAGCCAACTCTCCATTTGCCCACCTCACCTCTGATCGAATATTTGTCGATTTTTATGACAGCATTATTATATTTTAATTTAGATTCTTCCCAATATTCAGTCTTTACTGAATGGAGGGAACAAAACCCAGGCCCTGGAAGTCCATATGTTTCTGGTACTGTTATTTTTCTACTCCTATCTCCTATTCTTTAATGTTACCAATAACAAGAAAATAACCAAATATGCTAATGATGCAGAGTTCTACATGTATAAAATTTCAAAACCTTTCTTTCTGATTTACAAATCATTCAAATTCTTAAGTATATATATAGGATTAAAATATGATAGATTTCCACACTGAATTAGATTTATTAAAATAACAAAAAAAGCACAGATGACAACTAAAGGAGGTACAAAATTCTAATTTAAGATGAATCTAATTTATGTATTTAGTTACAGTATTTACTTACAGACTCTGTAATCCAAAACAATGGATTTTATCAGGAATTAAAATCTATCTCAACTAATAGTTCTGTGTTCTTTCTTTCCATTTTTTCTCCCAGTTTCATTCCAATATATGCATGTTCCAACAACTCAAGTGAGCCTGGCAATACCTACCTCAACCTTCTACTACCTAAATTATATGAGGGCACATGACAGGTACATGTACAATTTCATGCATTGTACATTTCTACTCAAAAATACCTGTTTCCCCTTAATTTCAAAATGAGTTCATACATTGATTTCTATGAACAAAACAGAAATGTAATACATTGGATGTCTAACCTCTTGATTTTCTACTCCATTGCTGGAAAGCTCCAAAATAGAACCTCCACTGTCAACCACTGCTGATGTCATTGTTATTCCCTGAGGAAGCTTCAAACGCTATTAATCAGTGTAATTTAGAGGTTCATGGATGATTGCCAGTGTTACAGGTTTGCATTATCATGTTTTCAAAGTCAATAGACATGGAGTGAAGGAGATATCCAGAAATCCAATCTTCTAAAGATGAAACGGAGAGCCTAAAAAGAGGAAGAATTTGAAAAGTTATTAAAAATATACAGGAAGGATATAAAGCACAACATATTTTACAATCTAATTTTTGACATTTTTGTAAACTAAGAAAAGGAGCTTAGACTTATAAAGCAGTGTCAAAAGAGGGCAGTAATGAGTATTCTACTTCTTAGAGCGGTCAAATTCTTAAACTATTTACTGTAACCAAGCTACTGCACATGGATGACCTTATGATATTTACATTCTAGGGATAAAGTGTTATAACTTTGTCTTTTTATGAACATGTACTTTTATTCATTAAATATTTTGGTAGAAATTTTAAATATGCTAAATCCAGACAACTTCTAAAATTATTTGCCTATTTAACAAATTAAAAGATTTATTGGTTTGTAAATACTTCATTCTTCTTTGGCTCATTTGGTTTCTTTATTTGAATAATATAATTAGACTTGTCTTTTGCTTATGGTAGCAATCTCATTTTGTGTTCATATTTTGAATATTCCACAGGGACTATAAAATGGGTTAATCTGAGTCATATATTTATACTTTCAACTAGAGTAGTTTAAAAATAAAGTAGTAAAATCACTTGGAATGCCTTTAATATTACTTACCATTCTTTTCTCAATAGTTTTTTTTTGCTATTGGTTAAAAATTCATTATAGCAGCAGTGCCTGGGTGGCTCAGTGGGTTAAGCATATGACTCTCGGTTTTGGCTCAGGTCATGATCTCAGGGCCATGATCTCAGGGTCATGGGATCAAGCGCCATGTGGGGATCCGCTCTCAGCAAGGAGTCTGCTTGAGATTCTCTCTCTCCCTCTCCCTCTGCCCCTCCCCACCATTTGTGCACACTCTCTCTCCAAAATAAATAAATACATCTTTTTTAAAAAATTCAATATAGCAAGTGGTTTCAAGTAAACATAAATCAAGCCAGGATGCCTGGGTGGCTCAGTCAGTTACTCGTCTGTCTTCGGCTCAAGTCATGATCTCAGGATCCTGGGATCGAGTCCTGCATCAGGCTCCCTGGTCAGTGGGGAGCCTGCTTCTCCCTCAGCCTGCCACTTACCCTGCTTGCTCCCTCTTTCTCTCTCTCTCTTTCTCTCTGACAAATAAATAAACAAATAACCTCAAAAAAAAATAATAATTCAAGCCTTTTTTCCCTAGTGAGATGAATGTTGGTATACATATATCATATAGATTTATGCATTAGATTATTCCCATAAAGTTATATTTTATTTGATTTTATGTGGTTTATATATTTTTCATAAAGGAATTAAAGATTTATTTCTTATAGATTTTCATATAAAAATTAAATAATGCAGAAAAATTAAGCATATTTAAAGAGAAATGAATATACATTTCTAGTAAATCATTCCATTAATATCATGTCCTACATTAAATTTGACCACTGGCACTATACAGATATGAAAATGAAATAAAGAATTTCTGTAAATTTATACAATAACAGAAATACCTGGGGGAAAAAGCAGAAATTTCACACCTCCTAAGAATCATTCAGGACTATTAATATTCTTTTTGACCTTATCACAGACAATGGGAGAGGATGCATTTGTATCTTAACAACAAAAATTAGTAAAAATCCACACTCCATGTCACACTAAAGCTCACTATTACCATATAAGGTAATGACTATTTTCAGTTTCTGTTTTCTTAACATATAGGTAATAATAGCAGAAATAAAGTTTACTTACAATTTGAATGTTAAGTAGTGTAACCATCCTTCACTATTTTCACAACGTGGTAAGAGCTAAAATATAAACCAGCAGTTCTTTGGAACTACTATTTGGGAGAAAAAAGGACAGTATTAATATAATTCTATTTAAAAATATTTTGCTCAAAATAGGTGTGATTCAGACATATGTACTTCTTAAAACAAGCCATCTCCAAATCCTGATAACACACATTATATAATGAACATAATAAAGAAATTATTTCTAGGCTATTGAGGAATCAGAAGTTTTTATCAAACTTAAAGTTTAAGTAACCACTAAATTGTCAAATCATTGAATAAAGACAGATCCAACATGCTATGGCCTATGCCTCATATTATGGGCTATATTTCAATTAACCAACAGGATTTTAACAGGTGGCTGCAGGTGTAAGCCCTGATGCCCAGGAATATAAAATCAGGCTTAAAAACACTAACCCAAAAAACTACTCTACAACAAAATCAATGATATATTGACTATTAAGTCGCTTTCCTGCTCTCTCACCGTCCAAACGTAGCTTCCATGCACATCCAAATGTCCTAAGCCTCCTCAAATAGTCCTCCTTCCTTCAAATGCTAATCTAATGACCTATGTACTGGAGGTTAGGCCTTGCTCCATCAATTATTCCTTTTCCATAACCTTCTCTTAACTTAACATTGGGTTCTTTCCCTCAACATCTCAGCATTTGTAAGACCCTTTCATCTTAAAAACATAGAAAAGTCCTCCTCCGTGACCCTGCAAACCCCTCCAGCTACTGTTCTAGTTTTGTCCTTTCTCAGAGATGGATCTGGGGGAAAATATCTCCTATCTTCTGTCTCCACTTCCTCTTTCCTCAGGTATTTCTCCTTTTATGGAAGCTTGGCATCTGTCACCACCAACTGAAATATTTACTAAATTCCGATTGCCAATCAAATCCAACAGATACATCTGTTTTTATAGGACTTAGTGTTTCTGAAATATATGACACTATTGATTATTCCCTGCTTGAAACTCTATCTTGAATTCATCTTCTCCCTCTCTAGCTACTCTTTTACAATTCCCTCTTGTAGGCAACCCCTAATTTTCAAGGGGCTTGGAGCAAGACTACAAATGGAAGCCTACATTCCACATGTCTAAATATTTTAAAGTTATAAATCAAGCTAACAGGCTGTTAAATTATTATTCTATTCTCCCATCTTGACATACATACTTTTAGAACAACCTAAAAGGCTAAGTTCTGATTTGGAATTCTCAAACTCCCTCAAGTTCTATGGGAGCACGGGAGTCACTCAAGTTCTTTGGGAGTCTACCCCTTTTTCTCTTCCCACCTTTAGTTCCACTCCATTCAGTAAGGATCCTCATATGTATACATGTAGACATCCCATCCCACATGTCCAACTACTGGCCACATGCCTGCAAACAGCAGGGGCTTGGTCATCCCTTAGGCCTAGAGAAGCCCATATACGTTCGGTCAAGAGGGGAGAGAATCAGAAAAGAGGTTTTTGAAGGGCCACATGGACAGGGAATTCTGAGGCTCAAATATTCAGAACTTAATATAGAAATGGGTACCAAATGAACTAGTTCTCTTGTGCCCCCCCCATCCTCATCCTATCAGGAGGGGTAAAACTCAACAAAGGCCAGATGTGAACCTCTAACGCACAAGGCCTAGAGCAGGGTTCCTGCTTGGCAAAGTCAAAGAACAGTGCTACTCCCTGGTCAACCTTTACATGAAGGTGTTTCCAGAAGCCCATCCCTAATCCTCTTCTGACTATTCACACTTTCTCTAAGCAATCTCATGTACTGCCATGGCTTCATGCAAATCTCTCTCCTAATCTAAACCATTTTAATGGGCTCTGGTTTGTCTACTAGACAGTTTCTTTTTTTAAGATTTTACTTATTTATTTGAGAGAGACAGAGAGAACATGAGCGAGGGGAGGGGCAGAGAGAAGGTAGAAGCAGGCTCCCCTGCTGAGCAGGGAGCTCAATGCAGGGCTCAATCCCAGGACCCCTGGATCATGACCTGAGCCGAAGGCAGACACCTAACCAAGGCCCCCATCTATTAGACACTTTCTTGCCTCTACTTCTTTGTGAAATTAAATAGGGTATAAATAAATAGCAATCATCTATTCCAGGATATCCCAGGCACTCCATTCATTAATTAAGTCATTCAACAAATATTGAGCACTTATTATATCCTAACAGTTTTCAGTGCCGGAGGTACAGCAGTGAATAAAGCAAAAATCCTCATTCTTACGGATCTTAAATTCCAGTGGGAAGAGATGAAAATAAACAAAATATGTTTAGCATACGTGTAGATGGTGATAAAGGCTAAGGAGACAAATGAACCAAAGGGAAAGAATATTCAGCAGGTAAGAGAACTGTAATTTCAAATTGGGTGGTCAGAGAAGGATTCACTCAGAAAGTGACATATGAGTAAAGACCTGAAAGTAGGGACTGAGCTGTGTCACTGACTGGGGGAAGAGCCCTCTAGTCAAAGGAAAGGGAAATACAGTATCCTCAGGATGGAGTACGCCTGACGAGTTCAAGGATCAGCAGGGAGGCCAATGCGGCTGGAATGAAGTGAGCAAAAGGAAGAAAGAATAGAAGAAAATGAGAGAGAGTAAGGGGGGATGGGACATGCAGGCCCTCCTTGAGGTCTGAGACTTTTATTCCAGGGAAAGGAGAGTTTTATGCAGAGAGATGGATAACTTGATGATTATAAGAATCATTCAGAAGCTGGGCTGAAAACAGACAAGGGGACAAGGGCATAAACAGGGAGATCAGTCAGGAAGTTACTATAATAACTGGATAAGAAATGATAGTGGTTAGGACCAGAGTGGTAGGTTCTAGAGAGAGTGAAAAGTGGTAAACAGTTGGATATATTTTGAAAGTAAATGGACAAGACACTGGAATAGCCTTTAAATGGGATAGGGAAAAGTGTGGGAAGAGAAGTCCAATGTGTCCCAAACTAAATCCACTTTTTTCTCTGCTGGGAAAATGTATTACCTCTACAATTGTGCTTAACTCAGTAAGCTACCCTAACATCCACACAAGTTATCTAAAAAGTAAAGTTCCTGAAGTTCAGAGTTCCTGAAAAACCATCATATTCTCACTCTTGACCCCATCTCTATAATCTCATATCCCCTGACCTAGCCAAGGTTTGTTTTTTTTGTTTTGTTTTTTGTTTTAGATTTTATTTAGTTATCTGACAGAGAGAGAGAGAGCACAAGCAGGGGGAGCAGTACGCAGAGGGAGAGGAAAAAGCAGGCTCCCCACCGAGCAGGGAGCCCAATGCAGAACTTGATCCCAGGACCCCGGGATCATGACCTGAACCAAAGGCAGATGCTTAACCCACTGAGCCACCTAGGTGCCCCCCTACCCAAGGTCTTCTTATCATTTCTCTATATTGTTTTAATGGACCCAGAATTTACCTCTTTGTCTCTCATCTTCACACCCTTCAACTCTTATCACTGCAATATCAGGATGATACAAGATGGAATAATGTCAGGCTGCTCTCAAAATTCTTCAACAGTGCCTCATCACCTGCACAATGAAAATCTCAACCTCTTTGCAAGCACCTTAATTTAGTAGGAAAAAGCAAGGGGTACAGGACACTTTTTCAAAAGTTTGAAATGTTCCTTCAGATATGCTCAGGTATGGAAATCACAAATCTAGTCCATGCTCACCTGTCTAGGCTCATCTTCCTTTACTCCCTTTACCTAACTTTAAACCACATTGTTTATAGTTCTCAATATTCTTCTCTTTCTTGTCATGAACATCCTTCCTTTGCTTGCCCATTTGGCCAATTCCTAGCTGTCTTAAGGTCTCAGGTTGTAAAGTAACTTCACCTCCTCGAGCTCAATATCATTTTTTTTTCTTCTTCTTCTTTTTCCTTCTTTTTAGATTTTATTTATTTATTTGAGAGAGAGAGGGAGATGGACAACAAGCAGGGGGAGGGGCAGAGTTGGAGAAGCAGGCTTCCTGCTGAGGGATCCCAGGCCCCTGGGATCTTGACTTGAGCTGAAGGCAGACGCTTAAACTATTGAACCACCCAGGCGCCCCTCAATATCATTTTCTATGACTCTCTTCCCCCATCCACACATGTACCTCCCTCATAAAAACATCAGGGAAATAACAGCTTCCAGCAGATCCTTCACTTGCCACCTCTTATCAATCTTCAAGTCCAACACCTTGCCTTTCTTTCAGTGTCCTCTAAAACCCTGCTTCTTTTTACCTTCCTAATCTTACTTCCAAGTACTTTCCGAAAGTACCAAGTTTTAAAAACTTGTGTTTTGTATCTCCTAAATCAGTGCCTTCCACATAGCAGATACGCAGTAAAGATATGATGAATACAAGAATAAACAAACATGTTCCAATCAGACAAGTATCTTCACTGTTCACTACACAAACCAAGCTCATCGCCATCCCTATCCCTTTGCTAGCCAGTCCTCTTCTCTCACCAGGAATGCCCTCTTCTTTAGTTATTCCAATTCCACCTGTTCCTCAAGGACAAATTTTTCCCTACAATGACATCACTTCTTCCCTATCTCTTACTATACCAGTTCTTTCAATAATATTTATTGAGCATTTATTATATACCAAACACAGAACTATGCCAGGAACACAAAAATGAAGTCAGGACTCAGCCTTTAAACAGCTTAAAGTCTAGTAAGGAGAAACAACATAGAAGCAATTACAATCATGTAAATGCCATTAAAGAAATGACAAAGTACAATGGAAATATTAAAAAAGAAACATCTGAGTCGACCTCGGGCAGTTCTAGAGAGACTTCAGAAAGGAGCCATCATTTGCTCTGGGACTAGAAGACAGGATAGAAATTGGCATAGCAATAAGAAGAGAAACAACTTTGAATAATGCTATTCTCAGGACTGAAAAAAAAAAGAACTGTGCAAAACGATAAAAACTTAAGTTATCACTCAGAAGCAAATTCTGCTCAGACTATAATTTGGTTGCTTACAAATCCCACTCTCATCAAAAAGAGCTTATGTGTATGACTTTATTTATATCAAGTACAAGAACAAGGAAAACTCAAACTATGATATTAGAAATAGGATACTATATTACAAAGGGCTAATATCACTAATATATAAAGAACACTTAAAATAGAGGAATAAAGGACCAAAAAACCCAAGAGAAATACAGAAAACAAACACACAATTAACAAAAGCAGATATAAAAATGGCCCTTAAACATAAAAAGATGTTCAAATTCACTTATAGAGAAATGCAAATATTTAAAAAAATTTTTTTTAAGTAAGAAACCATTTTCTCATCTATCGGGTTGGTGAAAATTAAAATGTATGACATTATATTCTGTTGGTAAAGCTGTGTACTTATACATTGCTAGTGGAAATGCAAACTGATAAAATTTGGCAATATACACACCTTTTTTTTAAAGAGCTTTTTAATTTTTTTAAAAGATTTTATCTATTTATCTGAGAGAGAGAGAGAGAGAGAAAGCATAAGCTGTGGGAGTGGTAGAGGGAGAGGCAGCAGGCTCCCCACTGAACAAGGAGCCCGATGTGGGGCGATTCCAGGATCCTGGGATTATGACTTGAGCCAAAGGCAGAGCCACCCAGACACCCTGAAGAGCTTTTTTTAAAAAAAGATTTTATTTAATTGAGAGAGAGAGAGTTGGGGGGAGAAGCAGGAGAGAATCTCAAGCAGAATCCCTGCTGAGCATGGAGGTTGATATCACAACCCTGAGATCATGACCTGAGCTAAAATCAAGAGTCAGATGCCTAACCCACTGAGCCACCCAGGCGCCCCTTAAAGAGCTTTACTTACTGAGATATAATTGACATATCATTCAGTTTGCCCATTTAAAGTGTATAACTCAGTGGCTTTTAGTGTATTAAGAAGTACAATCATCAACACAATCTAATTTTAGAACATTTCCAGCACCAGCCCCCCAAAAAACATCCCACGTGCTAGCAATCACTCCCCAATCTTCCCCAACCCCTAGTCCCTGGCAACCATTAACCTACTTTCTATCTCTAGAGATTTGCTTGTTCTGGCCATTTCCTATAAATAGATTTATATAACATACAGACTTTTGTGACCGGCTTCTTTCACTTGGTGTAATGTTTTCAATATTCATCTATGTGTAACTTGTATTAGTACAGCTGACTATTGAGCAACACAGGCATTAGGGATGCCAACCCCCTCATGCAGTCAAAAATCCGCATATAGCTTTTCACTTGACTACTAAGAGACTTCTGTTGACTGAAAGCCTCACCAATTACATAAACAGTCAATTAACACATATTTTGTGTGTTATATGTATTACATACTGGATTCTTAGAATAAGTTAGAGAAAATAAAATGTTAAGAAAATCACAAGGAAGAGAAAATACATTTATAGTACTGTATTTATTGAAAAAAAAATCATGTGTAAGTGGACTTACACAGTTCAAAACCGTGTTATTCAAAGGTCAACTACATTTCATTTCTTTTTATTGCTGAATAATATTCCATTGAATAGATACATCATATTTTATTTATCCATTCATCAGTTGATGTAAATTTCGGTTGTAGTCTACTTTTTGACTATTGTGAATAATGCTGCTATGAAAAGTCATGTACAAATTTTTATGTGGACACACACTCTAACCTCTCTTGGGAACTGCTGGAACATACAGTAACTCTATATTAACTTTTTGAAAAACTTTTTTCCAAAGTAGCTGCACCATTTTATCTTCTCATCAGCACTGTATAAAGATTCTCATTTCTCCACATCTCTATCAACACATGTTGTAGGTAATTCATCATGCAGCAATAGACAATACATCATTCTGGTATATACAACTATCACTTGATGAAACTTTATAGGCTCGGTTAATTAAGCACCTGCCTTCGGCTCGGGTCAAGATCCCAGGGTCCTGGGATCAAGTCCCACATCAGGCTCCTTGCTCAGTGGGGAGCCTGCTTCTCCCTCTGCCTGCTCTCGCCTGCTTATGCTCTGACAAATGAATAAAATCTTTTTTAAAAATTTTTTTCAAAATTTAAAAAACCTTCAATAACTCCCTTTCCTCTTTGGAATAAAATCCAAATTCATTAGCATGGGATACACTTAAAAAAAAAAAAGAAAAAAAGAAAGAAAGAAAAAGAAAAAGAAAAAAACTCTATAATTAAAAAAATGCAGCTAAAACTCAATGACAAAATATTTAACTTTCCCCTGAAACTGGGAACAGAACAAACATATCTACAATTACTACTTCAATTCAAAACTGCACTGGCAATACAGACCTGTAGAGTTTGACAAGAAAAAATTAAAAGGTATAAGAAATAGAAAGGAAGGGGGCGCCTGCGTGGCACAGCGGTTAAGCATCTGCCTTCAGCTCAGGGCGTGACACCGGCGTTATGGGATCGAGCCCCACGTCAGGCTCCTCTGCTATAAGCCTGCTTCTTCCTCTCCCACTCCCCCTGCTTGTGTTCCCTCTCTCGCTGGCTGTCTCTATGTCTGTCAAATAAATAAAATCTTTAAAAAAAAAAAAAGAAAGAAATAGAAAGGAAGATAAAAAACTATCACTGTTTGTAGATGATAAGACTACACAGAAAATCCAAAAGAATCTTCAGATATCAGAGTAAGAGTTTTTGCAAGGTATGTGGATCAATATATAAAAATCAACTGTTTTTCTATGTATCAGCGACAAACAGAAAATGTAATTTTTAAGAGATAAACCAGCAACAAACAGAAAATGTAATCTTTAAAAAGGATAGCAGGTACCTGGGTGGCTGAGCCTGTTAAGCGTCAACTCTTGATTTCAGCTCAGGTCATAACCTCAGGGTCATGA
>NC_048222.1:114847715-114873096 GCF_002007445.2 Ailuropoda melanoleuca | reverse complement strand
ATGATCCCGGCGTTATGGGATCGAGCCCCACATCAGGCTCGTCTGTTATGAGCCTGCTTCTTCCTCTCCCACTCCCCCTGCTTGTATTCCCTCTCTCACTGGCTGTCTCTGTCGAATAAATAAATAAAATCTTTAAAAAAATAATAATAATAATAATAATTCTTATAAATACATAAATAGGATAACATATTCACAAAAACTATAAGATACCTAAGATTCAATCTAACAAAAAATGTACAAAGACCTCAATGGAGAAAATCATAAAATTCATTGAAAGGACTTAAAAGAGTCTTCTATATTTGTAGAGATAACCATGTTCATAGAAAGGAAAGCTCAGTATCTTAAAGATATCAATTCTCAACAAATTCATCTAACAAATTCAATATATTTCCAGCCAAAATCCTGAAAGGGTTTTATAAAAAACAACAGTGGAAAAAAAAAAAGTATGTAAAAGAGTAAAGGACAAATTTAGCCAAGAACCTCCTGAAGAATTACCCAACCTCGTCTATATACTTAGGCAATAAGTAAAATAAGTAATGGTGTATATAGCATCAAATATACTAATGGAACAGAATATAAAGGCCAGAAAAAGACTCGCACATATTGAAAACAATATATGACAGAGGCAGTGTTAAAATCAGTGAAAAAAATTAATAAATTATGTGGAGACAAGTAATTATCCATGCAAGATAAGAAATTAAATCATTACCTCACACCATTCACAAAACAAATTACAGGTATGCTAAAGATTGAAATATACAAAATATTTTGCAAAATTAGAAGAGAATACAGGATATCTTCACGAACTCACAGTTAAGAAGAAATTACTAGATAAGACATGGAAAGCAAAAAACAATTAATGAACTTGACTACATCAACTTTTTTTTTTTAATGCATAAAAATAGAAACCAAAAACAAAACTGAAAGACAAGAGATTGGGAAAATTTATTCTCCTCCTTCCAAAAAAAGGAGTGGGGGAAAGGAACTCCTACTAATTAATAAGAAATACATACAATCAAAATTCTATTAAAGATTTTTATATAATCTATATTAAGAGACACATTGGTAAACTGTCAAGTGAATTCTTGATAAGGTTCTAGTTCTCATGTTGAATGATGTGTGTTTATTAGATTATTAAAAATAAACAAACAGCCATGCTTGGGCTAAGTATTTAAGTGTGTCATGAATCAAGGATCATGACTCATCTAATTTTGTATAACTGGGGCCCAAGGAAGGGGGTTCAAAACCATATTGATTTTATTAGTTTCCCATCTAAAGTGTGAAAACCTGAATTGGTTCTTTTTAAATGTCATCTAAACTGAAAAATATTTACTAATCCTTTGACAAAGTCTCTTTTTTACAATTTAACAGGCTATATTAATTGTTTTTCACCAAATTGCTTCTTACTGCAATTCCTAATTTGTGAGAAAGCTGTATCAGCGCAGGGGTTAGTTATCTTGTTTGCTATTACAGCAATCATATCTAAACAACTTAACTGAAGGAAGAAGGGTAATTCCATTTATATAACATTCAAGAAAAGGTAAAACTATAGAAACAGAAAATCAATGGGAAGGACCTGATCTCTAAGGGCACAAGGAAACTTTTTGGGGTAATAGAAATGTTTTTTTATTTTTTCAAAGATTTATTTATTTGAGAGAGAGAGAGCACGAGCAGGAGGGACAGAGAATCTCAAGCAGACTCTGCACTGAGTGAGGAGCCCGACTCAAGGCTCCATACTATGACTCTGAGATCAGGACCTGAGCAGAAAGCAAGACTCAGATGCTCAACTGACTGCACCACCCAGGTGCACCTTGGGGTGAAGAAATGTTCTGTATCTTGATTGTGGTAATGACTGCACAATGCTATGAATCTGTCAAACTCATGGAATTGTAAAGATGAATTTCATATACGTAAATTAAACTTCAATAAACGACTTTAAAAGGGGGAGAACAGTGTTGAAAATTAGAGTTTAATCTATTAAAGAGACACTCTTATTCAATATTAACAATATTATGATATTAAGAACTGTAGCTTGTAATCTAAGTCTAATCTAAAAATAGTTTTTAAAATTTTTTTAAAGATTTATTTTTGCACAAGAGAGGGAGCCAGTGCACAAGCCACGGGGAAGAAGGAGAAGCAGACTCCCCACTAAACAGGGAGCCCAATGTGGGATTCGATGTGTGACTTGATCCCAGGCCCCTGGGATCATGACCTGAGCCACAGGCAGATGCTTGACCAACTGAGCCACCCAGGCACCGCCCATCCATATACAGTTTAATTCACAACTGATTCCTGCCTATAGAATCAGTAAATTCTCTCCCCAAAAATCCTTATTATTCTTAGCCATTTTACTGGTAAAATTAAATGTTTTTAATATGGAACTCAATTTCTGAAATACTTCTGATTCATATATTTATTGTCCCATTTTTAAAATTACCTACAGGGGGCGCCTGGGTGGCTCAGCGGTTAGGCGTCTGCCTTCGGCTCAGGGCGTGATCCCGGCGTTGTGGGATCGAGCCCCGCATCGGGCTCTTCCGCTATGAGCCTGCTTCTTCCTCTCCCACTCCACCTGCTTGTGTTCCCTCTCTCGCTGGCTGTCTCTATCTCTGTCGAATAAATAAAATCTTTAAAAAAATTAAAAAATTAGGGGCGCCTGGGTGGCACAGCGGTTAAGCGTCTGCCTTTGGCTCAGGGCGTGATCCCGGCGTTATGGGATCGAGCCCCACATCAGGCTCCTCTGCTATGAGCCTGCTTCTTCCTCTCCCACTCCCCCTGCTTGTGTTCCCTCTCTCGCTGGCTGTCTCTATCTCTGTCAAATAAATAAATAAAATCTTTAAAAAAAAAAATTTAAAAATTTAAAAAAATTACCTACAAAGCGACAGGAATTATATATATAGCTTAAAATCCCAATATAAGTCTCAATAATAATAGTTTTACCATGTATTTTTCTAGTTATTGAACCACATAATTTTATGCATTATCTATTCATCCTTAGGCCCTATGAAATAGGTATAATTATGCCCCTTATTACATGAAGACTATTTTGACAGTATGCTTTATATTTAAGAGCTAGTATGATTTAACAGTTAAGAGCCTGTTGGCTACTACATCCCCAGAACACAATAGGTATTCAGCAAATATTTGTTGAATTTTGGCTTTACCTCTGACCAACTATGTAATCTTGGACAATTATTTATCTCTTTAAACTTCAATGTCCCCATCCACAATAAGATAAACAACTCTGGGAAGTAGGTGTGTTTAGTTCTTTTCATTCCTTACTAAAGTGGCACATTATGAGCACTGAATGTCACTGAATTTACTATTATCATCTCTTTGATAGAATGCTGGAACTATATCATATTGCTAAAGCTTCATGTAAGAATAAAGCAGTAGCAGAATAGATGATAATACCTAAAACCTAATTGTTCCTCATGCAAAATTGAGATGTTCATTCTTATAATTTATTAAAACAAAAACTAGCACAAGTTTTTTTTCTTTTTTTTGTATAACATTTTAAAGGTATAAAAAGCAGGGGCACTTGGTTTTCAGTCGGAAGACCATGAGACTCTTGATCTCAGGGTTGTGAGTTTGAGTCCCATGTTCAGTGTACAGATTATTTAAAAATAAATAAATAAACAAACTTTTAAAAATAAATAAGGGGCATCTGGGTGGCTCAGTTAAGCACCCAACTCTTGATTTCAGGTCAAGTCATGATCTCAAGTTCCTGGCATCAAGTCCTGCACTAGGCTCCACACTCTTGGAGTCACCTTAGGATTCTCTCTCTCCCTCTCCTCTGCCCCTCCCCTCATTCGCATTTTCTCTCTAAAATAAAATCTTTAAAAAATTTAAATAAAAGGATAAACAGTAAACTAATGAATCTTCTAAAAAAATATTCCTTTGAAATGGGAATGAGGTCATCTTTGAGGGAACTAAGTCTAAGGAGTATACAGTTTGGAAATATTTGGGCCCACAAGTCAGGACTGGAAATAATTTTGGCAGCAAGGGTTCATGTCATGGGACCTACTTCAGGGCAAGGTGACTGATCTAGATATTTAAAATTGGATGCTAGGAATTTATAGGTTAAGAGAAATTTATAGGATAAATGCAGTTGCAGAAATTGCATAGGATAAAAGAAAATGATTTTAATCTGGAAGCGATCTTAGAGTTCATTTTACAGGAGAAAAAACAGATGGAAGAGAATAATCGGATGACTGAGTGAAATAACTTGCCAATCATAAAAAAAGTTTTGCATTTCAAGAGTCCCACACCATGGATAACAATAGCTTAACATCCTCATTTACTCATGGCCCTGACATCGTTATCCAATTAAGATACATGTCCTTAATCTTATATATTCATATGTGAAATCTGTATGAATGACATATAGATAAGAAGTGAATTTAGATAATCTGTGACTTCATCTAAATTGTTTAAAATACTTTTTTAAAGATTTTATTTACTATTTTGTCAGAGAGAGCAACACAGAGAGAGCACAAGCAGGGGGAGCAGTAGGCAGAGGGAGAAGCAGGCTCCCTGGGATTCTGACCTGAGCCGAAGGCAGATAGATGTTTAACCAACTGGGCCACCCAGGTGTCCCTGTTTAAAATATTTTGATGCTTTCCTTGAAAGCATGCTTTGGTTGGTTTCTTCAACCAAAGAACTACAATGGCAAGGTTCCCAGATGTAACCTAACCAATGCTGACTTGTTCAACCTATTTTATGATGATTAAAATCTAATAGAAAAGTATCATCTAAAAATACGTGGGGACATGTGGGTGGCTCGGTTGGTTAAGCGTCCAACTTGATTTTGGCTCTGGTCATGACCTCAGGGTTGTAAGACTGAGCCCAGCATCAGGCTCCGTGCTGGGCGTGAAGCCTGCTTAAGATTCTCTCTCCTTTTCCCTCTGTCCACCCCCACACTTGCACACGCACACGCATGCACTTCCTCTCTCTTAAAAAAAAATAAGGAATTTAAAAACACTTTGAATAATCAAACTTTACAGTTATTTAAAGAACTGATGAGCAAAGAGACAGCAAGACAAAATCAACCTGATTTGGCTGCCTACCGTCACCACTGGAGCTAAGAAATGATATTGCTGCCTAGTTACACTCCTTTAATATTATGATCTTCCTAATCTCTGTTACCATTTCACATAATGCTCAAATTCTACAGCACCAATAATAAGAGTCAGAATAAGTCTATGGAGGAAGCAACCACATCAAGCACATTTTAGAGTTCAGCCTATCTCGGGGTGCCTGGGTGGCGCAGTTGGTTAAGCCCCTGGCTCAGGTCAGGATCTCAGGGTCCTGAGATTCAGCCCTACCTCAGGCTCTGTGCTCAGCGTAAGTCTGCTTGGGTTTCTCTCGCCTTCTCCCTCGCCCTCTACTCCCCCACACACACACACACAAAATAAATAAATCTTTAAAAAACTTATAGAATCCAACTTATCTTGAGGTTGAAGGTAAGCAACGAAGTTTTGATTATTTATCAATAACCCCAAATTTATGTGACTATCCATTCTCAGACTTCATGAACTATTTGCAAGAAAAACTAAATTGTGGGAATATGTTTAGCCATGTATATTATGCAAATAAGCAGATTTTCAAATCAATTAAGAACCAGACAAAAGGACTTGTACTACGGGATTTAGTTGGGAAAAAGTAACAAAGTCAAGGCTTATGCCCTGACTATTGCTCAGATGTTTGGAAAGCCTAAAGTCTGGTCACAATAGCCTCTTATTTATCCAAAAACAGATACATAAAAAGCTATAGAAGACTTGTTTCAACTGGCTTATGGTAGTCAAGCAACTCCTTTATAAGAGGCAAGGGCTAGAGGTGGTTGGGATATATGGTAGACTCCCAGTCATTAAGAAAACCTAAAATCGAGTTAGGTTCTATTCCAGAAAGCAAATTGGGGGAATTTTTCTTTCTTAAGGTGGGATAAATTGCTAGTCCAGCAACTGCCATCCTAAGGATCTTAGTGTATTTATTTCTAAAACCTTAGCCAACTTCCTCACTTTCCTGATTTAAAAGGGAAGCAGGGGCGCCTGGGTGGCACAGCGGTTAAGCGTCTGCCTTCGGCTCAGGGCGTGATCCCGGCGTTGTGGGATCGAGCCCCACATCAGGCTCCTCCGCTATGAGCCTGCTTCTTCCTCTCCCACTCCTCCTGCTTGTGTTCCCTCTCTCGCTGGCTGTCTCTCTCTCTGTCAAATAAATAAATAAAATCTTTTAAAAAATAAAAAAAAATAAAAGGGAAGCAAAACTGCCTTATATAAGAATCTTTTTAATATTCTGGTTTGATTAGGATATGAATCCATTAAAATGAATTTATACTAGAGGAAAGTCAATAACTAGCTTAGTTTAGAGTATGTTTTCTTCTTTTTCCAAACAATAAAGGGATAATAACAGGTAACACTGATACAGCACTTGCTCTGTGCCAGGCATTGTTTTAAACTCATTATATGTGTTAATCTATTTAATCTACACAATCCTACAAAACAGGTATTATCATCCTCATTTTAAATTAGGGAAAACTTGAGGCATGGAGAGATTCAAATCATTTACCCAAGGTCAAGCAACAGGCAAGTGACAGAGTCACAATTTCAATGTAAGCAATCTGGCTCCAGAGTCTATCTATGCTTTTAATCTTTAAGTTTTTCTGCCTCATGATTATACAAGTGTGTTTGTTTTTGTCTTATTAAAACTATGAAAGAATCACATAGTACCTCTCCCACCCCACCCTGGGAGATTTTTCTACCTAATTTCTTATTGGCCCATAACATGGGCTAATTAGAAGGCTTAAAATATGTTAAGTGGAAGTTATATATATCTTATCTGCTGCATTAAGTATATAGATTTTCCTTTCTCTTTCCATAAAAGGGGGAGGCATGGGCAGGGGGATGAATTCTTTAACTCACAAATTCTCTCATATAAGTTCTGTAGGCTTTAGGGAGAAAGTGACTACATGAGAAATTCTTTCTACTTTGCTCTCTTCATGGTTGAGCTTGTTTTTTAGAAAGAAATTTTGGCCTGGAATTCTGTATTAGCAACAAAGATTCTCAGATACCTTATATCCTAATTCAGGTTTACCCATATTTCAAATAAAAGAACTACCTGAAACCAAAATATAAATGTTTTCATAGTGCTAAATAAAAAGGCCCCTTGCAGGGGCACCTGGCTGGCTTGGCTGGTAGAACGTGCGACTCTTGATCTCGGGGTTGTGAATCTGAGCCCCAGATTGGGTATAGAGATTACCTAAAAATAAAAATCTTTCAAAGTAAATAGGTAGGTAGGTAGGTAGGTAGATAGATAGATAGATAGATAGATAGATAGATAGATAGATAGATCGATCTCCTGCAGAAGCAATTGGGGAAAAAGTACATCTACTCTCCCACTTTGAGGGCTGAACTATGTACAAGGGGATCTCTCTACCTAATTAAGCCAAGGTTTACAGCTCCCTCCTCCAGGCCTGGAACATGGGCACATATGGGCCCATAGAATTACACTGAATGGATGAATGAACAAATGCATGTTTATTTTTACTTGAAGGACTAAATATCATCTTCCCCATTGTACCTAGGACTCTAATCACCAGGCAAAGGTAAATAAACTCTTTCCCCAGAGGCTAAAATACAAATATTCAACTTCAGCAGGGCAGAATCTCTTTTAGTCTTAAAAGACGTGTGTTGGGGCGCCTGGGTGGCACAGCGGATAAGCATCTGCCTTCAGCTCAGGGCGTGATCCCAGCGTTGCGAGATCGAGCCCCACATCAGGCTCCTCTGTTATGAGCCTGCTTCTTCCTCTCCCACTCCCCCTACTTGTGTTCCCTCTCTCGCTGGCTGTCTCTATCTCTGTCAAATAAATAAATAAAATCTTTAAAAAAAAAAAAAAAAGAGGTGTGTCAGGAGTCTCGCAGATCTCAGCATATGGTTGCATTCATGGATACAGTAAGGATATGTAGCAGGCAATAAAGGAAAGCAACACAGGTATAAAATGGAGGAATCCATCAGCAGGCTTCCTCATACTCTCTGCTTCCCATGAGAGGAAGGCATGCAGAATTTACCCTTCCCCCTGCAACAAAAATGCACCAACATATATGCAATGTTTCTGTCCAGGGAAGCCCATCAGAGATGCGGCACCCAAAGTTCTATTGAGGCCTGTTCACATGGGTACCCTCTGCCTCATGTATACCAAAATTCCAGACCCCCAAAAGGAAAGCAGGTGTTCAACATAAACCATATTGTTTGCACAAACAGTCTAGGCACAGTGAATCATCCTTTTTTTTTTTTAAAGATTTAATTTATTTATTTGAGAGAGCGAGTGCGCATACGAGCAGGGGGAGGGGCAGAAGCAGAGAGAGAAGCAGACTCCACGCTGAGCTGGGGAGCCCAATGTGGAGCCCAATCCCAGGACCCTGAGATCAGGACCCGCGCTAAACTAAATGCTTAACCAAATGAGCCACCCAGGCACCCCACAGTGAATCATCCTTATCAGTTACTGGAAACACTCTGAAAGCCAAGTTCCCAGATGCTAGCCATGGGCCAAACTTGCAAACAGGCCTTTCTAAGGAGAGCAGTGTCAGACCTACTATGTTAATTCTTTTCTGCGCAGAAAGTTATTTAACTTCTTGAAGTCTCAGACTCATCTGTAAAAAGGAAAAAATAACAGAAACTACTTCACAGCTACCATGATTATTACAGTGTAGCTATCATGGTATTGTTATCCAGTGTGATGGCAAGACTTCACAAAGATTAAAAAAAAAGAAAAGACTTCATAAAGATCACTTTGCAATAATGATGAGGACTACAGAAATTTACAGATAATTAAAGCTTCAACTTAAAACTTAATCTTCAACCCAGCAGCAACTTTTAGAAGAGGATAAAAACCATAATGATCTGGAATGAAGAGGACATAGACCCCATCTTTCTCCCGTAAAAGATATGGCAGAATTAAAATGCTTTATCATTATAGACTGATATTATGATTGAGTTTAAGTGCTTAGATATGACATAGTAGAACAGCATCTCCACTTCCAAAAATTAAGTAAAAATTCATGAAGGCAGACTTCCTGGAACATTCTCAACCCACCCAGATCACAAAATAAAACATAAAACATGAGCTTTTCCTGGAAGTTTATTTAAGCACACTATTAGAGAACAAAAAAGTAAGAGGAAACAATTCACTAACCCTTTTACAAATGAATATACTTTCTAGTTCTTACTAATTATAATCACAAATTAAGATAATCATTAAACTTAGATTTAGAATGGCACATATTTAACATAGAATTGAGATTTATAAGGAAAACTTATTTTTCATTCATGTATCTAAATGATACACACTGCAAGGTTATAAATAAAATTACTCAAATCGGACAATTTACTCATGAAAACACTGAAATTTTGGCCTTCAAGTATAGGTAAGAGATCGAAGGATTCTGAGAATTAATATTTATTCTAAATCACTATATTATTTGTTGGTTTTGTCCCCAATTCATGAATGTAACTTTTCTTACATTATTTATAAAGCTTAACCCTATAATCAATCTATCACAATGTCCCTCTAAGTTTCCTCATTATTGTTGATTATGGCTGAGTAGAAACCTATAGCACATATAAATTACCAGATTAGAGAAATTTTTTGGTTTTGTTCTTTGGCCAAATTTATAATCCAATAATACAAATTAACATATGCTAGCTTAGGAACCAAAACAAATTAGCTTTATTCTATCTTAAATGAACCATATCAAGGATACTAAAGACACTAGACAACAGATAGAATGTTTTTTAATTGTCTGGATTTATCCTGTCCCAAATCATCTTTTTGTCATTCCTCTGTAATGAAGTAAAAGGTAAAGGGTGTTTTTTACATGTTTAATGCAAATCTTTCTACCACCCCACCAACACAAACTAGAATATAAGCTCCATTAGAGCTGAGCCACAGCTCCATTAGAGCTGAACCATAGCTATATACACCTCTCAGAAGAGTGTCTGGCACATAACAGACCACAATTTCAACTCCTGACTCAAGTTTTCTTGTTCTTGACTTCCTTCTTCTTTTCTACTATCACTAATATATATACATATGCATCCTTTGTTAAGCCACTTTAAATCATTTTGGGAAAAAGTAAGCACCTTTTAACAACTATACATACAATACTGAATATAGCCAGATTAAATGGTTAGTGAATAAAGGGGCAAAGAAATATATTCAGATACACACTGTAAATCAGTATTAACACAGAATTAGAGTAATTTAAAAATGTCTTCCAAATTATGATATATCTGAGTTGATTTGATACAGCTAATTTATTTGAAATTATTTTCAATATATTTTAAAACGCTAAAAAGGTATATCTTAAATATTATAGAAAAGTACATTTAATTTTACTTATTTTTATTTATTTGAGAGAGAGAGAGGGCACGAGAGGGGGGCAGGTGCAAGGGAGTGGGAGAAGCAGACTCTCTGCCGAGCACGGAGTCCAACACAGGGCCCAATCCCAGGACCTCAGGATCATGACCTGAGCCAGACGCAGCCACTTAACCAACTGAGCCACCCAGGCACCCCTAGAGAAGTACATTTAAATATTTAAAAAAAATACATGACATTATAAAGGGAAATACTGGAGATTACTATTTACTTTATAAAAACCATATCTTGGGGCACCTAGGTGGCTATTGCTTAAGCATCTGCCTTCAGCTCAGGTCATAATCCCAGGGTCCTGGGATTGAGCCCCACATTAGGCTCCTTGCTCAGCAGGGAGTCTGCTTCTCCCTCTTCCTCTAGCCCCTCTCCCAACTCGTGCTCATTCTCGCTTGCGCTCTTGCTCTCTCTCTCAAATAAAAAACAAAACAAAACAGAAAAACCATAGCTTACTGTTTTTTTGATAAACAATAGTAGTACTTTGAAAAAATAGTTTATCTTCAAAAATTTTATTCACATAAAGCTTTAGAGGTTTAATCTGTTTAATCTGAAGTAAGTTGAACTCCTAATTATTTTATGTTAATGTTAGTTAGCCAAACAAAAATAACCGTGACTGGGGCACCTGGGTGGCTCAGTTGGTTAAGCATCTGACTTTGGCTCAGGTCATGATCTCAGTGTCCTGGGATGGAGCCCTGCCCAGCAGTAAGTCTGCTTGTCTCTCTGCCCCTCCCCCATCCCTGGCTCCTGCGAGGCTCACTTGCACGCTCTCTCTCTCTCAAATAAAAAAATAAAATCTTTTAAAAAAAATAGTAAGAATAACGTGACTGTTTTTGCTAGTGAAATAGAGGGGGAAAAAGTTATATTTAGAAAGTCAGTCATCATACAACTAACTACATCATGTTATCTATATATTTTAGCCCATAATTATGAACAGTTGAAAGTATAATTTTATAATACTAACATGAATTGGTCAAAATTGTTATCATAAGAATCTCTGCCATTGCTATAAGTGTACTACAAATTTAAAGTTTTCTAGATACTGGTATTTTATTTTATTTTTAGGTAGCTAAATTTCAAGGAAGAAACATCAGGGAAGTTATTTTCCCTGCTGTTCTTTATAAAGCTAAAATCATTTAGAGAAGATCCTACATATATTTACTCACACTCAAAAACTGTTACAGAAAAAAATTACAAACTGAGTTGCAAATTAACTCTTTAGTCAAGAATGAAGGTCACTACAATATTTTTCCAGTGGGTTCCCACCACATTTAGAAAAAAGAATTTAAAGTCTTAAACATGGTCTATATAAAGATCAACCCAGGGTTAGCCCATCCCACTTCTCTAACCTCATTCACCTTTCATCTCTTTCACTGGCTTGCCAAGCTCTGACTATGGTGGCCCTATTCCCACAACACAACAAGCTTATTCTGTACTTCCTATTCTCTAGGCTACAGACTCTTCCAGATCATTCACATACTGAATCCTCCTCACCTACCATACAAATATCACCTCAAGTACCCCCCTTCAGAGACTTTTCTATCATGGCTCCCCTGTTCCAATTATATTCCATTGCCATGTAGCTCCCCCCATCATTCTCTATTTGATATCATATTACCCTATTTTGTTTCTTCATTATATTTATCACAAAAATTATTTTATGCATTTATATTAAATGTTTGTCTCCTCCACCAGAATGTAAATTCCATAAGAACAAGTACTGCTGCATTTATCTTTTTACTGCAATCTCTCAAGGACCTAAAATGAATTAATACTATACTATTAAATGTACAGGCTGAGATGAAGATGTTGATATTTTGTAACCATTCTCACACATATTGCTCTCTTAGGCTTCTTCCTTTTTTTTCACCCATTAGCACTTACCATGAGAGAACTGGTTAACTCCAAGAAATATGGGCAAACAAGCAGATGTTATCCTGTATAATCAGTTCAGAAACTGACTCAAAGTTTCAGAATTAATGGTATATCTTTCAAATTATACACTGATCCTACATACCAGTAAACGTTAATAATTATGCATAAACTTATATTTAAATAAAAACTATCAGATAAAATTTAGCATTTATGAGTAATATATATTCATGCATATCATGAAATACAGATGAAAATTACTGAACATAATTTAGAAATAAAACAAGCATCATTTTAGAATTTAACACATAGTGGTGTGTTTTTTTAAACAAACCTTTTTTTTTTTTTTAAGATTTTATTTATTTATTTGACAAAGAGAAAGGCAGCAAGACAGGGAACACAAGCAGGGGGAGTGGGTGAGGGAGAAGCAGGCTTCCCGCTGAGCAGGGAGCCCAATTCAGGGCTCAATCCCAGAATGCTGGGATCATGACCTGAGCCGAAAGCACACGTTTAACAACTGAGCCACCCAGGCGCCCTGAATTTAACACATAGTTTAGATAGCATCTTCTATTTAGAATGTTATTTTATCTGAAATTAAAGAAATCATGTTTAAAGAATTAAAGGAAAGCATAACAGCTATAACTCAAAAAATGGGCACTCTTTTTTTTTTTTTAAGATTTTATTTATTTATTCGACAGAGATAGAGACAGCCAGTGAGAGAGGGAACACAAGCAGGGGGAGTGGGAGAGGAAGAAGCAGGCTCATAGCGGAAGAGCCTGATGTGGGGCTCGATCCCGTAACAACGGGACCACGCCCTGAGCCGAAGGCAGACGCTTAACCGCTGTGCCACCCAGGCGCCCCCAAAAAATGGGCACTCTTAATAAAGATATAGGTATCACATTAAAAAAAAAACAGGAATAAATGGAAATTCTGGAGATGAAAACTATGATTCAAGAGCTGAAAAGTACAACAACCAAAACTAAAAATTCACTAGCAGAGCTCAATAGCAGATTTGAGATGACAGAAGAGTCAGTGAACTTGGAGATATATCAATAGAAATTATGAATTCTGAAGAACAGAAAAAAAGAATTTCAAAAAATGAACAGAGCCTCAGAGACTTATGGGATACCATTAAGCACCCAACATGCATGTAATGTGAGTTCCAGAAGGAACAAAGAGGGAGAAAAGGACAAAAAAAATATTTGAAGAAATTATGGTCAAAACTTGCCAAACTGTTAAAAAATATTAATCTATAGATTCAAGTTTAATGAATCCAAAGTAGGATAAACACAAAGAGATCCACACCCAGACATTTCATTACTGAAAGCCAAAGACAGAGAAAATCTTAAAAGCACAAAGAGAAAAACAATGGAAGCCAGAAAGCAAGAGACAACATAGTCAAGGTGTGCAAGAAAAAAAATCTGTAACAAAGAATTCTATAACCAGCAAAACTGTTCGTCAAAAACAAAGGCAAAATAAAAACAATCCTAAAAAACAAAGACTGAAATAATTCATTGATAACAGACCTGCCTTACAAGAAATCCTAAAGGAAGTACATCAGACTGAAAGAAAATAATCAGCCCATAACTCAAATACACAAAAAGAAATAAGAAGCACCATAAAAGGTAAACATATGTATAAACATAAAAGACTGCTTAATATTTTTTCTTCTCAGGGCGCCTGGGTGTCTCAGTCAGTTAAGCATCTGCCTTCAGCTCAGGTCATGATCCCAGAGTCCTAGGACTGAGCCCCACATTAGGCTCCCTGCTCAGCAGAGAAACTGTTTCTCCCTCTCTCTCTGCCCAATGCTCCCCTTGCTTGTGTTCTCTCTCTCTCTGTCAAATAAATAAATAAAAGCTTTAAAAAGTATTTTTTTCCTTCTCTTAGTTGTTTTAAAAGACATACAACTGCATAAAAAATATAAAACAGTGCTGTCAGGCTTCTAACACATAAAAACTTAATACATATGACAATACTAACAAATAGGATGGGGAGGAAATGGAGCAAAGTTTCTACATTTTACTATAATTAAGTTAGTCAATCTGAAGTAGACTGTGACAAAGACACATATTGTAATCCCTAGAGCAACCTAAGAAAATAACCCAAAAGATCTAGTTAAAACACTAACAAAGGAATTCAAATGATACTCTGGAAAATACCTATTAATTCCAGAAAAGGCAGAAGAGGGTGAGCAAAGAAATAAAAAAGAAATGAGAGGGGGCACCTGGGTGGCTCAGTCGGTTGAGCATCTGCCTTCAGCTTAGGTCATGATCCTGGGGTCCTAGGACTGAGCCCCACATCAGGCTCCCTGCTCAGCAGGGAGTCTGCTTCTCTCTCTCCCTCTGTCCCTCTCTCACGCGTGCACGCATGCTCTCTCTCTCAAATTAAAAAAAAAAAAAAAAGAAATGAGATACTTCATTGCAGATATAAATCTGACTATCAGTGATTACATTAAATGTGAACAGATTAAACCCTCCAATCAAAAAGCAGAAATGGTCATGCTTTTTAAAAAAACAAAGCATGTTAACTACATGCTGTTTATAAGACACACTTTAGACTCAAAAAACAAATAGATTGAAAGTAAAAAGATGGAAGAATATTTGCAATACAAACAGTAAGCATAAGAGAGCTGGAGTGCCTACACCAATGCCAGACAAAATAAAACTAGAGACAAAGAGGAATCTTTCATAATGATAAAGGTCAGCTTATCAGTAAAACAATTATGTACATATAGCATAACTAACACCAGTACCCCCAAACCATGGAGCAAAAATTGACAGAACTGAAAGGAAAAATAAATATTCCAATAATAGGTATTTCAATCTGTCTCTCAATAATTGATAGTATGGCTAGACAGAAATATCACCACAGACACATAAGGCTTGAAACATTCCACCCAACAACAGCAGAATACATATTCTTTTCTAGCACACAGGGAACATTCTTCAGAAAAGATTACAAACTAGGCCATAAAATTGTCTCAATAAATTTAAAATGAAAAAATTATACAAACTGTATGTTCTCCTACCACAGGGGAATTAAATAAAAAATCAACAACGAAATGTGGCGAATCCCCAAATAATTGGAAATTAAACACTACATTTCTAAATAATCCATAGGTCAAAGAAGACATCACAAAGGAAATTTAAAAATATTTAAAAGTGAATAAAAATTTTAAAAAGCAAAACATAAGGGCATCTGGGTGGCTCCGTTAAGTGTCTGCCCTCGGCTCAGGTCACGATCCCAGGGTTTTGGGATGGAGCCCCATGTCAGTCTCCCTGCTCAGCTGGGAGTCTGCTTCTCCCTCTCCCTCTGACCCTCTCCTGACTCATTCTCTCCCTCTCTCTATCATAATAAATAAACACATAAAATCTTTAAAAATATTATTTAAAAACAATAATAAACAAAATCTTTTTAAAAATAAAAATAAATAAAAAGAACATTAAAAAATGCATAGGATGCAGCTGACCCAGTGTCTGAAAGGAAATTTAGACCTTTAAATGCCTATATCAGTAAAGAAGAAAGATCTCAAATCAATAGCCTACACTTCTACCTTAAGAAGCTAGAAAAAGGCAAACTAAACCCAAAGCAAGCAGAAGGATGGAAATTATAAAAGTTAAAATGGAAATCAGTGAAATAGAAAACAGAAAGGGGGGGGAATCAATTAAACCAAAACTTGTTTCTTTGAAAATAGCAGCAAAATTGACAAACTTTTAGCTAGAATGACCAAGTAAAAAAGAGAGAATACACATGCTACCAAAATTAAGAATGAAAGAGGGACATCACTACCCGCACTAGTAAAATTAGAAGTACATACAAGAATATCGTGAACTTTTTGCCAAAAATATTAAATAATTTAGATGAAACAGACAAATCCCAAGAAGCAATTACTGAAACTACTTCAAAAGGAAGCAGAAAATGTGAACAGACCTGTAACAAGTAAAGAAACTGAATTAGCAGTTTAAAAATTTTCCAAAGGAACAAAACCCAGGCCCAGATGCTTTCACTGGTAAATTCCATCAAATGTATTAAAAGAAAGAATAACACCAGTCATTCACAAACTCTTACAGAAAAAAAAAAGAGGAAACACTTCTCAATTCACTTTATGAGGCTAGTATTTCTATGTTACAAAATCCAAAGACATCACAAGGAAAAAAAAAGAAAACTACAAACCAGTATCTTTCATAAATATAGATACAAAAACGTTCAACTAAACATTAGCAAAGGAAAGCCAGCAACTATAGTAAGAATCATATACCATGACAAACAGATTTATCCTAGGACTAAGGCTGGCTTATTATCTGAGAATCAATTAATATAACATACAATATCAATGGAATAAAGGACAGGAACCACATGCTCATCTGAGACACTAAGGTGACCAACCATACTGATTTGTCCAGGACAGAGGGGTTTCCCAAAATGCAGGAATTTCAGTGCTAAAACTAGAACAGTCTTGAGCAAACTGTGACAGTTGGTCATGCTAACAGATGCAGAAAAAGCATGTGACAAAATCTAATACCCATTCATGATAAAAACTCAGAACAAATACTGCATTGTACACTTAAAAAGTTCAGAAAGTAGATTTCATGTTAGATGTTCTTACCACAATAAAACAAAAAAAATTTAAGTATAAGATATATGCACTGAAATTACAAAACATCACTGAGAAAAATTAAAGATCAATAAATCAAGAGAAATTTTCATGTTTGTGTATTAGAAAACACAATATTTCAAGATTTGAAATTCTCCCCAAACTGATCTACAGATTCAATGCATTCCCATCAAAATTCCAAAGACTGTTTTGCAGACATTAATAAGCAAATCCTAAAATTTTTATGTAGGGTCCAGAAGAGCTACAACTTTTAAAAACAAAAACAAAATTGGAGGGCTTACACTACCCAGTTTCATAAGTTATCATAGGGCACAATAATCAAGACAGAGTAGTATTAGCTAGGATAAAGACAGATATATAATGGAACAGAATTGAGCCCAGAAATAAATAAATCATTACATTTATAATCAATGGAGAAATGATATCTTTTCAACAAATATATGTTATCTTTTCAACAAATTGTTCTAAGACAATCCATATGCAACAGATGAATTTAGACCCTTATTTCACACCATACATAAAAATTAACTCAAAATAAATCCTAAACCTAGGAGCAAAAACTATAAAACATCTGGAAGAAAACAAAGGAGAAAATCCTCAAGACCCTGGATTAGGCAAAGAGTTCTTAAAACTAAAGCATGATCTATAAAAGAAAAATCTGGGAAATCAAACTCCATCAAAATTAAAATTTTGGGGAGCACCTGGCTGGCTCAGTTGGTGGTGCATGCAACTCTAGATTATGGGGTCATGAGTTCAAGCCCCACATTGGGCCTAGGGAGTACCTAAAAAATAAAAACTCTAAAAAATATATATATTTTAGAATGTTTGCACTTCAAAGGGCTTCAATTAAAAAAACGAAAAGACAAGCCGCACGCTGGGAGAAAATATTTGCAAATCATGTATCTAATAAAGGGCTTGTATCCAGAATAAAGAACTTTTACAACTTGGTGGGGGACCTGGGTGGCTCAGTCAGTTAGGCATCTGACTCTTGATTTCAGCTCAAATCATAATCTCAGTTGATTTCAATTCAGGTCATGATCCCAGGGTTGTGAGACTGAGCCCCAGGTCAGGCTCCCTGCTCAATGGGGAGTCTGCTTGACATTCTCTCTGTCCCTTATTCTTTGCCCCTCCCCCCAATAAATAAATAAATCTTTTTTTAAAACGAACTTTTACAATTCAATAATAAGGTAGAAAATGGGCAAAAGATTTGAGTGGCTACTTCAACAAATGGAATATATGAATGGCTAACAATTATATGAAAAAATCCTCAATGCCTTGAATCTTTAAGAAAATGTGAACTTAAACCACAATGAGTTAACCACTTCATACCTACTGGAATGGCTATAATAAAAAGGATAATAATAATAACATGTGTTGACAAGGATGTGAAGAAACTGGAACTCTCACACACTGCTTTTAGAAATGTAAATATATGGGACTCCCATGCGGCTCAGTCAGTTAAGCGTCTGACTCTTGGTTTCAGCTCAGGTCATGATCTCAGGGTCATGGAATCAAGCCCCACATTGGGCTCCCCACTCAGTGGGAAGTCTGCTTAAAATTCTCTCTCCCTATCCCTCTGCCCCTCCCCCCTACACAGACTCGTGCCTGTGTGTGCATGTGATTTCTCTCTTTCAAACGAATAAATAAAATCTTTAAAAAAAAAAAAAGAAAGAAAGAAAGAAATGTAAACCAATGGCCACCTTAGAAAAGAGTTTCACAGTTTCTTAAAAAGTTAAACAGATGAGCCAGCAATTCTATTCCTAGTATCTACCCAAGAGAATGAAACCATATATTCACATAAAGACTTGTATTCATATGTTCAAGCTGCATTATTTCAACAATCAAAACTGGAAACAATCCAAATGCCTACCATCTGGTCAATAATAAAA
The DNA here is from genome assembly GCF_002007445.2 of Ailuropoda melanoleuca. NCBI lineage: Eukaryota > Metazoa > Chordata > Mammalia > Carnivora > Ursidae > Ailuropoda > Ailuropoda melanoleuca. The sequence continues at coordinate 114,854,301 of NC_048222.1, read as the reverse complement.
TGTGGAATATCCACACAACAGAATACTATTCAGCAATAAAAAGAAACAAAGTACTGGTACATGTTATAGCATGGATAAATCCAAAAAACATCATGCTAAGTGAAAAAAGCCAGATGCAAAACACTACATATTGTATGATACGGCGCGCCTGGGTGGCTTAGTTAGTTAAGCAACCAACTCTTGATTTCAGCTCAGGTCAGGATCTCAGGATCTCGAGACTACGTCCCACTCAGCACGAAGTAGGCTTGAGATTGTCTCTCTCTTTCCCCCTCTGCCCCTCACCCTGCTTGCACGCACACACACTCTCTCTCAGATAAATAAATAAATAAAAGCTAAGGCTACATACTGTATGATTCCATTGCTATAAGCTATCCAGAAAAGGCAAATCCACAGAGACAAAACACAAATCAGCATTTGCCTGGGACCGGGTTGGAGGGGGCAGGGGAAGGGTTAACTGCAAACAGACTAGAGGTAGGTTTTGGAAGGCACAGAAATGTTCTACATCTGGCTCATAAGCTTAAACCAGTCCTGCTGTCAGTCTGTAGGCGTCAGGTATCCTGCATCTCACTGAGCCTCTGCTGTCTTCCCTCTTGCTGAAGATGAGCTCCGCCTCTCCATCCCAGGCACCTGGCCTCCTGTTGGCCCAGTGTGGAGTCCAGCCACTTCATGCAGATAAGCTCTGCCCCTGCCCACCTGCAGGACCTGTCAATCTGAGGAGATCCTGGGCTCTTCCCCCTGGCCAGCTGGGCCACCAGCTTCCTTCCCCCGACTCTGGGGGAGTCCAGGGAGGTACTGTCTTCTCAGTGCTCACAACCTTCCCTTGCTGAGTTAAAGTTTGTAAATGGTTTTAAAGATAAATGAACAAACAAATCTGGCTTATAATGATAGTATAACAATTCTATATGTTTAATAAAAATAACTGAATTGTTTATATGGCTAAGTAATATTCCACTGTACATATACATAACACAACACCTCTTCTTTATCCATTCATCAGTCAATGGACATTTGGGCTCTTTCCATAATTTGGTGATTATTATAATGCTGTTATAAACACTGGGGTGCATGTGTCCCTTCAAATCACAATTTTTGTATCCTTTGGGTAAATGCCTAGTAGTGCAAATTGCTGGGTTATAGGGTAGTTCTAGTTCTAACTTTTTGAGGAACTTCCATACTGCTTTCCAGAGTGGCTGCACCAGTTTGCATTCCCACCAACAGTGTAAGAGGGTTCCCCTCTCTCTACATCCTCATCAACATCTGTTGTTCCCTGTGTTGTTAATTTCAGACATTCTGACGGATGTGAAGTGGCATCTCAAAATATTTTGGGAAAAAATAAAAATAAAAAATAACTGAATTGTGTACCCCGAATGGACTCATTTTTGGTATTAAAAACTCAAGACACTAATTTTTTTTTAATTGAAGTGTAGCTGACACACAATATTAGTTCCAGGTATACAACACAGAGATTCAACATTCATACAGATTACAAAGTGAGATCACCACAATAAATCTAGCTACCATCTATCACCATAAGAGGCTGTTAACATAATATTAGCTATAATCCTTGCACTCTACATTGTAGCCCTGTGTCTAATTTATTTTATAACCGGATGTTTGTACCTTTTAATCCCCTTCACCTACTTTTTCCAACCCCTGCCCCATCTCCCTTCTGGCAACCACTAATTGTTCTCTGTATCTACAGGCCTGTTTCTGTTTTCTTTTGTGGTTGTTCACTTGTTTTGTTTTTTTGATTCCACATATAAGTGATATCATACAGTATTTGTCTTTCTCTGACTTATTTCATGTAGTATAATACCCTCCAGATCCATTCATGTTGTTGCAAATGGCAAGGTTTCATTCTTTTGTATGGTTGAGTAATATCACATCTTTATCCATTCACGCATTATTGATGGACACTCAGGTTGCTTCCATATCTTGCCTATACTATGTTATGCTACAATGAACACAGAGGTGTGCTTATCTTTTAAAATTAGTGTTTTCATTTTCTTCAGATATGTAGCCCAAAGTGGGTTTGTTGGATTGTATGGTAGTTCTATTTTTAGTTTGCAGAAGCTCCATACTGTTTTCCATTGTACCTGCACCATTTTGCATTCCCACCAACAGTGCACAAGAGTTCTCTTTTCTTCACATCTTTGCCAACATTTGTTACTTCTTGTCTTTTTGATAATAGCCATTCTAACAGGTGTGAAGTGTTATCTCATTGTGGTTTTGAGCGGCATTTCCTTGATTAGTAGTGATGTTGAGCATCTTTTCATGTGTCTGTTGGCCATCTGTCTGTCTTTTTGGAGAAATGTCTATTTGAGTCCTCTGCCCATCTTTTAATTGGATTTTGTTTAATATTTTGAGTTGTAAGTTCTTTATATATTTTGGATTATTGACACCCTCCCTTATCAGTTACATCATTTACAAATATCTTCTCCCATTTAGCAGGTTCCTTTTTCGTTTTGTTTACAGTCTCTTTCACTGAGCAAAAGCTTTTTAATTTGATGTAGTCCTACTTATTTTTGCTTTGCTGCCCTTGCCTGAGGAGACAAGTCCAAAAAAATATTGTTCAGACAAATATCCAAAAGCTTACTGCCTATGTTTGCTTCTACGATTTTGATGGTTTCTGGTTTTACATTGAAGTCTTTAATCCATTTTCAGTTTATTTTCGTATATGGTATAAGAAAGTGGTCCAGGGGCACCTGCTGGCTCAATCAGTGGAGTATTTGGCTCTTGATCTCAGGGTCATGAGTTCAGGCCCTACGTTGGGCACAGAGATTACTTTAAAAATAAAAAAAATTTGGGGCGCCTGGGTGGCACAGAGGTTAAGTGTCTGCCTTCGGCTCAGGGCATGATCCCTGCGTTCTGGGATCGAGCCCCACATCAGGCTCCTCTGCTATGAGCCTGCTTCTTCCTCTCCAATCCCCCTGCTTGTGTTCCCTCTCTCGCTGGCTGTCTCTATCTCTGTCAAATAAATAAATAAAATCTTTTGAAAAAAATAAAAATAAAAAAATTTTAAAAAACCAAGAAAGTGGTCCAGTATCATTCTTTTGCCATGTAGTTGTCCAGTATTCCCAGCACCATTTATTGAAGAGCCTATCTTTTCCCTATTGTAGCTTCTTGCCTCCTTTGTCAAACATTAATTGACCTTATAAGAATGGGTTTATTTCTGGACTCTATCCTGTTGTATTGATCTGTATCTGTTTTTGAGCAAGTACCATACTCCTTTGACTACTGTAGCTTTGTAGCATAGTTTGAAATCAGGGAACCTAATATCTTCAGCTTCGTTCTTCTTTCCCAAGATCGCTTTGGCTATACAAGGTCTTTTGTATACAAATAAAATTCTATATAAATTTTAGGATTATTTGTTCTACTTCTGTGAAAAATGCCATTGGAATTTTAATAGGGATTGCAATGAATTTGTAGATTGCTTCAGATAATAATGAACATTTTAACAATATTAATTTTTCTAATCCACGAGTATGGTTTATCTTTCCATTTATTTGTATCATCTTCAATTTCTTTCATCAATATTTTACAGTTTTCAGAGTAAGGTCTCTTAACTCCTTGGTTAAATTTACTCCTCAGTATTTTATTCTTTTTGATGCAATTGTGAGTGGGATTGTTTTCTTCTCTTTCTGACAGTTCATTATTAGTGTATAGAAATGCAACAGACTTATGCATATTAATTTTCTATGCTGTGTACATACCCAAGAGAAATGAAAACACATCCACAAAAAATGTGTACAAAAATGTTCACAGCAGGGGCGCCTGGGTGGCACAGCGGTTAAGCATCTGCCTTCGGCTCAGGGCGTGATCCTGGCATTATGGGATCGAGCCCCACATCAGGCTCCTCTGCTAGGAGCCTGCTTCTTCCTCTCCCACTCCCCCTGCTTGTGTTCCCTCTCTCGCTGGCTGTCTCTCTCTCTCTGTCAAATAAATAAATANAAAAACTTTAAAAAAAAAAAAAAAAAAAAAAAAAATGTTCACAGCAGCATTGTTCATAATAGCTAAAAAGTGGAAACTCAAATGTCCAATAATTAACAAATACCGTGTTATATCCATGCAACAGAATATTACTCAACAATAAAAATAATGACATAGGCTATAACATGAACGAACTGTGAAAATATTATGCTAAGTAAAAGAAACTAGTCATAAAAAATCACATATTGTATGATTCTACCTTTTTTTTTTTTTTAAGAGAGAGCAAGTGCCTGCTCAAGCAAGGAGGGTGGGGGGAGAGAATCTTAAGCAGGTCCACCCCCAGCTCGACTTCAAGACCCTAAGATCATGACCTGAGCTGAAATCAAGAGTTGGATGCTCAACCGACTGAGCTACCCAGGCACCCCTGTATGATTCTTCTCATAAGAAATGTCCAGAATAGGTTAAATCTATAGAGACAGAAAGATCAGTGGTTGCCTAGAGCTGGGGATCTTGGGGGTAAAGAAGAGTAACCAACCACTAATGGGTATAGAATTCCTTTTCAGAATGATGAAAATGTCCTAAAATGGATTATGGTGACAGCTGCACAACTCTGTGAATATACTAAAAACCACTAAATTATAGGCTTTAAATTGGTGGATTGAATGGTATATGAATTATACCTCAATAAAACGGTTACCAAACAAAACAAAGCAAAACAAAAAACTTGGTGTTCAAAGCCAACAACACTGGTGGGCCTACCACATCCAAAGTTACCAATCTATTATTTAGGACAGAAAAATCTCAAAATTTTAAGTATCTTCCAATCATACCCTCATAATTTTGTAAATGAGTATATATACCTGAAATTAGAAGCAACGATTAATCAAAGTAATTAGTTAAGTCATTAACCTTAAAAAACATGCTGACATTAAATATTCAAATTTCAAATGCCCAAGATATTTCAATTTTCTACTTCATGTGTTTATGAGGAGATAGCTCGATGATATTCATATGAACGTACTGCATAAACTGTACTGCACTACATATAAACTTTAATCATTCCTGAATTCCTTAAATGTAATTCAATAATTTCCAGGCTTATATAAAGTCATTTTTACCGTTTAAAGAAAGAATCTCTGAAACGCAAATATCCAATCCTACCTTAGTAAAGTGTACATTCTTCTGTGATTTTGGCACTATTCCGTTATTATGGCACTAGAGAAAGCGCATGATTTACCTCTCTATAGTGACTCATAGGTAAAAAGAAAAGCAAATCTGATTACCAAACACAAGATTACTGTTGTATCATCACCGGATTAAAATTTAAACCACACAGCTGAAGAAAATGTTCATGAAGGGGGGAAATTTTACAGTTTTCAAATGAAGTGTTCCCCCCTCACTCCTTTAAACAAGTATTAATAACTTAAAGAAAGGCTGTTTTGCAGCGAATCTAGGTCCCAGAAAGAGAGCCCAGGATGCTGGCACATAAACATTAGAAACAGTGCAATCTGGATTACTCTCGGCCTTATGGAATATTGTCTCTGTCCTTTATTGACATGGAATAAAAATGCCCAACTGGGGGGGGGGGGGGGGGTTCGACTACTCTGCTCGCAAAGCTGCTCCAGCAGTCAGCATCAGCCCTAGTAGACCGTTACTTTCCCGCGCCCCCAAAACATCCAGTAGCACGGTCCCAAGGGGACAGCTTCTCCAAGAGAGGATCCAGAAGGCGGTCACTGGACGCGCGTTACAGAGCCCGTTTTTGTTTTGTTTAAAAAACAGATTCCTATCACAGCCAAGCCTCCCTACCCCCGAGGGAACTGGGGGAAGTGGCAGCAGGGGGCCGGCGTGGAAAGCGAGAATAAAAGAATAACCGAGTACAACCTGCCAAGCAAGCTAGCCGCGGAGAGAAGGAAAGGTAAGAGGCGGCGATAAGGCCCGACGGGGAAGGAAACTGGTCTTCCAGCCCTCCACGCCACCCGGAGCGGCCGTAGCCTCCCAGGTCCCGCCCCGAGCTCGCTGCCCTGCCCCGGCGCCGGCCGCAGCCTCCCGCCCTACCAGACCCTCCCAGGACGCGCTTCCTCCGGAGCCGGACCCCCGCCCTGGCCTCCGCGCGGGATAAGGCGGGTCAGTTCTGTCCGCTTCTCGGCAGAGGTGACTCGCGCGGAGATGTAAACACAGCGAGACCAGCTGCGTTCANCAGCCCCCCCCCCCCCCCCCGCGCCGGGGTCCGTAACCTCTTCCCTCAGCCCTGCCCCGCGCCCCGCGCTCCCCGCGGGCAGGCGAGCAACGCGCCTTCCCCTTTCTCCAAGTCCCGCTTCCCGACCGTTGCCCGGGGGCACTCAGCCCCCTTCCCCAGCTCCCAGCCGTTGTCACCGCCACAGCCTCCGGAAAACCCTAGACAAACCCCAGAGCAAACAACACAGGCGCGGGGCGGGGGTGCGGAGGGAAGAGGCGGCACTCGGGACAGCTAGGCTTTATCGCCGCGCCCTCCGCGCTCCCTCCCACCAGCCTCGGCTGCCCGCGCTCTTACCTGCTCTCCGCGTCGCCTGGGAAGACCACGGCGTTGCTTTCCCTCCCGGCAGGGCCGCGGACTAGCACCGCCGCCGCCGTTGGCCGGGCGTCCCGAGGGAGCCGGGGCCTCCCCGGCAGCCCGAGC
>NC_048222.1:114846295-114847232 GCF_002007445.2 Ailuropoda melanoleuca | reverse complement strand
CTCGGCCTCCTGCCGCCGCCACCAGGACACTCGAGTCCGCCTCCCCCACCCCGCCCGCTCGGAGCGCTCCTCCCCTCCCCACGCGGCGAGGGGGGGAGGCACCGCCAGTCACCGCAGCGTCTGTCAAACCGGGGCCGACTATTTATACCTCGCGGGGCCCCACCGTCCCCGGCCCCCACCAGCCCGCCAACCTGCCTCAGGGGTTCTTTCGACTCTCGCCCGCCCCTTATCCCTTAACTTCTCCCAAACCCGCCTTCTCAGGTAAAGACTCTGGCCACTTGTCCCGCTCCCTGCTCGGGGCTCCCCCATCCCATTCTCGGCTCCAACCCCAGACTGGTGCAGGGGCGCCAAGGCGCGGGCAGGCGCGTGGGGGCAGCGGGGCCGCGCGTGCACCTGCAGCGCCCGCCCGCCCCCTTCTCCCAGCTGGCCGGGACCGCACGCACACACCCTCGCCACTCTCTGAAGCCTCCCGCGGGCCCCGCCTATCACTCCATCCCCAGCTCCGGACTTCCGCCCTTCTCCAGGGACAGCTCCTCACTCGGGCCGTCTGACAGTTACTGGGGGGCGAGGGTTGGATAAACTCCTAGCCCAGCTCCCTCCAGTCTCCACTCCACAGCCTCCGCTAAGTGATAGGTGGGGGCGCGGGAGGGCCAGAGCGCGCCGCCGGCCCCGCCCCGGCCCCTCCCAGGTCGGTGACGCTCGTGGCGCACCGCCCCTCCAGGCTCGCGCGCTCGGCGCCGCCCGCTCCTCCTCCTCGCTCGCAGGCGCCCGGCCCTGTACACCCGCGACCCCGCCCCATTCCCAGAAATTACCACCCGCCCAACGGCCGGGCCGCGCGGCGGTTGGTGCCCGCGTTTGCTGACGGTCGGGTGGCGGGGCTCAGCGCGCAGCTGCGGAGCGCGGCGGGCGGCCCCTTGGCGCTGCCCCCCCCCCCCCC
>NC_048222.1:114691024-114846264 GCF_002007445.2 Ailuropoda melanoleuca | reverse complement strand
CCCCAGCTGCGGCCGCCCGCACCGAGCCATTGTCGCTCCTCGCTCGGTCAGCGACGGATAAGTAACTCAAGTCCGAGTATTGTTGTTGCGAGAATGCGGGAGTGTATTGGTGCGGGAGTATTTTGGTCCAAGTGCCTAACGAATTCGAAAATGAAAACCCAGCAGTAGCTGCACGCCTCTGGTTTCCCCACTTTCACACAAAGGGGAAACCTTTGAGCAGGGCACTCACGCGCCTTCAAATGCACAAAAGCCAATGACACGGTGCCCTGGACCGTCCGGCGTTTGGAGCGCCTCACTAATGATCTTTCTTACGCACACTTATGCATACAAACGCAAAGTTGTACCTCTATCTATTCCCCCACCACCACACTTCGCCGCCGCCGCCGCATTTTCTTGTATTTGTTTAACAAAGAGCGATGACTGTCCCGGTGCTCGGAGGGACTAATTCTAGTCCTCTCTCGGGCTGCTGCAGCCCCACTCCGATAATATCCAGTATCCACCAGGTTCATCGCTGGGCTCCAGCCTTAGTCTTTTTGCGGCTCCATAACCAGGCATGAGAGAAGAAAAAACACTGAAGAATGTAAGTGGTAGCTGTTCTTTAACGTGCGAACCGTGAAAATAACCTTAGAGTAGGGCTCAAATGTCAGAGGACTGTCAGCGGCATTGATTTGTTCCTGAAGAACCTAAGAATTTAATGATCTCTTTTTTAAAGCTATTAATGTCTTTTTATTTACGGGGGGGGGTACGGGGGTGGAAGTGGGATTCTTCCTTTCCTATCTGGGAAAGCAACTCTGGTGACTCCTTAAGAGATTTTTACTTTTAAACGTAGGGGAAACCTGGATAGCAAATAAGGTTAATCAAAGAGAGCCTCTTAACTCTGAAGTTTTATGGATCCCTTAGTTCTAAAACATGGCGACTCTTGACAGTCTTTTGAACTAAAGAATTCAAACCTTTAATACACAATAAACAGGATACTACAAACATAGCAACCTTTCTAGCAGTATTTCTAATCTCATATTTACTGTAAAATGGGGAACCATTGTACACTTGATATATGTAAAGAATTAATAATACTACTACATTTCCATGACAATAACGTGTCATATTAAGGAGCATGCAAGGACAAAGCCTGATTCCTGTAGTTAGGAACAGATCTCATCTGCTGGCTCAAATCATTCCTGTTTTCAGTTACCATGAGAAGAAATACATCTCTCCTACTGCCAACTGGAAGTAAACTGTAAAGTCCCAGGTGGATAACAAGAGTGAATAACATCACTGTTCCCAATTCTTCCGTGTTCTTTCCATGCATGGAAATTGAATTGTGCATGGAATTGAAATGTGGCTCTGCAGTTCTTCTTAGAGGCAGAAAGTTTCTCCACCCTACTGATGTTGGACTTAGATTATTCCACTTGGTTTTGGCCAAAACAATATGGCATAAGTGACAGTGTAACAGTTCTGAGCCTGTCCTTTTGCATGTTTCTGCTTGCCTCTTTCCCACACCTGCCTTTCACAATGTGAAGAACATGGCCTGTGTAGTCTGCTGGTAAAACAAGAACAAGAGACATGAAGCAGGCCTAGAACCATCCCCAGCTTGGAGCCAGTGACCTGCAGAAAAAAGAAATTGTTATTTTAAGCATTGTGTTTGGTTGTGGTTTGCTACCCAGAACTAGTTTTCCAGTGGCCGGCTGGTAGAATGAAGACGGAGCAATCTGTTCTCTTGGTATTGGCCTTGAAGGTGCCAAATGGATGTCTCTGAGGCATCTCTTTCATAGTGGGTCTTGGAAAGGCACATCCTTTGTGGAAGCCAAGTAAAAAAAACCTAGAAAGTTTGTAGCAAGGCATTCTAAAGACCTCAGATTCAGTAGGAAAGGGATAATGTGGTCAGTGGTCCTAGCTAATGAACATAGACTAAGAGATCTCCAGGTTGTAAATAAATTGCTCTTGCTTCTGGGGTGCCTGGGTGGCTCAGTCAGTTAAGCAACCCACTCTTGATTTCTGTTCAGGTCATGATCTCAGGGTCATGGGATCGAGCTCCTCATTGGGCTCTGTGCGCTGTGCAGACTATCCCTCTGCTCCTCCCCCTCCTCATACTCTCCCTCTCTCTAAAATCAATAATTTTTTTAAAGTTGCTCTTGCTTCTTTTTTTTAATATTATACAATTTATTTTGTAATTATACAAGTGCTTCATTAATGCATTCTCATCAATTTTCAAATAATACAAAACAGACTTTTTAAAAAGCCAAGTCTCCTCCTTTCCTTCTCTATTTCCCTTTCCACTCCTCACTCCGCATACATACAGTCTTTCAACACCTCTACCCTTCCACAGGTAACCATAAATGAGAAATTAGCATTTCAGCTTCCTGATGTTTTTCTGTGCTTTTATATACATACACATGTAATTACGTAGACTAACTATAAATGAAATGGTATAATATGTGTATTAGATAGAATGCTTCTGTACTTCTTTTCTCAGTTTACCCTTTGTTCTCTCTTATTACCTAAGAAAATCTTTTTAAAATTTCTGCCTGTCTTCAGTATGATGGGTTAGCCAAGAGAAGAGGTTTTCCCACTTTTATATCAGAATGCTAAATGGGAAAAGCAGCTGTTAGGGTCAGTTTAGGGGTGAGAGTGATAATCAACATGAGGAACTAAATTCTCCTAGTGCTAGCCAGTAAATCATTTGCCCTTCCGAAACTGGAAATTCTCTTCCTTGGGATAATCCTTGGACACTTTGAGTTAGAGTTGATTAAATAAGGCTATACTCCCTTACAACATTTCAAAGTGAGTAGTCCAAAAGAAGGAAATGCTGTGCTACCTTTTCTGACCTAGCCTCAGGAGTCTCTCCCTCTCTCTCTCTCTCTTTCTCTCTCTCTCTCTCTCTCTCTCACACACACACACACACACACACACGCACGCACGCACGCGCCACTGAGGATTATTGGAAGCTAGCTACCACAAGGGCATTCAGCAGTAGTGAACTTTGAATTACAGACAGTCTTTAAACCTCATTGCAGATGGGCAAATCCCTAGGTTACCAACAACTATGTAGACTTTACAACAACAACATCTGGACAAATCTCTTTTTTTGCTTCTCCTTAAAGAATAAGTGGTTCTGGGGTGCCTGGGTGGGTCAGTTGGTTAAGCGTCTGCCTTCGGCTTGGGTCATGATCTCAGGGTCCTGGGATCAAGTCCCACATCAGTCTCTCCGCTCATCGGGGAGTCAGCGTCTCACTCTCACTCTCACATAAATAAATAAAATCTTAAGAAAAAAAAAAAAGTAGTTCTGGATGCTATTGTCCAGTTACATCCTGGTATTAATCCACCTTATTTAAAAGCCACTATATTATATCCATCCCTTCCACCAGCCCTTTCTGGGCTATTCATAACTCTCCCATAATCTGGTTTTGCAACGGAAACCAGGCTCCAGACTCACGTTTGGTTTAGGTATCATTTTGCCTTGTATTAATCAGAATCTCTTAAACATTATATAGTAAACAAGTTACAAGAGGCTTTCCCCCAGAGAATGTTCAAAACCACTGGGTGGCAAGGCGGGCCGGGCGGGGTGGGAGTGGGAACGAAGGACATGTTAAGTTTCCAGAATCCAATGAAACAATTCTTAGGAATTAAATTTGTACCATCAAATGCAATCAGATAAAATAAGCAGAAAGTACAAAGTTTTGAATATAGAAGGGAAGTTAAATCCTCCCAGAAGAGAAGTTAAATCCTTATGAGTCGCACATGCAGTTTTACCATGTACTGTTAGTAAAATAAGTACTTAAAGTCATTTCATACTTTGAGTTCTTGATATATTTTTAAAGCAGCTTTCTCTTTAAGATAGTGCTTTAGTTGGAAGCATTTTATTTATTCTATCAGCAAATTACTTTTAGCATACATCCTATTGCTTTGTTAAAATATTAGAAGTGTTAAAATGGATTATATTTTATTCTAGTTAGAATTTCTAATATTTTCAATGATAAAACCAATTTTTGTAAGCAGATTTGCCTTCTTGTCTTTATTCTAAAAATTAAAAATCCAAATGAAATGTACATGAGGACATTTTATTAGTGATTTAAGATCATATTAATCTTTAGAGTTTCTGAATAAAATTGGTTTCTTAATAAAATTCAGGATAAATGCCATAGTAGTTAATTAAAATACAAAGACAAATATATTCCATGGGGAAAGTTCTGAAATAAATTTCCATATTTGTGAGCTGACTAGTTTTCAAGGGCATTTAACTCTGTTTCTTCCATGCTACTAAGTTAAAATGATTTAATAGAATTTTTTCTTTCCATTTATTTCCTGGATCACTCTAAAGATTGAAAAGCAAACCAAAAGCTTTGTTTTTTCCACTATTTGCTTGCTTTCTTCTCTGCAATTTTTTTCCTATTGGGCAGCTAACCAGAGTGGGTGGCATTATTTTGCCAATACTAAATAATAATGACAATCATAACAATAATATTGACTACTATTAGTGTACTGCTACGTACTTTGTATTCTTAATCTTATCAGTTTTTACAAGTACCTCCATCTTCAGTTCACATCCAAGGTAAGAAAGGTTAAGCCACTCATTCAAAGTTACACAGTTGACAATAGAGTTGGATATTGAATCCTTCTCCAGACGCTCTTAACCACCAGCACTTCTAAAGTGCAGGTGTGTTTTAACTGCTCATGACCAAACATCAAGGACATAAAATATTGCCCTCTTCTCCAACTTTGACACCAGCCTCACGTCCTATTCCCCCAAATTCACGGCTTGGATGCCACCTTGCAGTTCTACTCACCTCTGCTTGGGTCCTGCTCTACCTAACATAGCAGACCCTGCTGCAGATGATTGTTTCTGGCCGTCTTCCCAATCTCCCTCTCTCCAGACACTCCTTCCTCCCCTGGTTGCCAACATATTTTCTCTCTTCCAGTCCCTGTTTCCTGTTCTTCCTGTCTGTTTCATTGTGTCGAGGAGACCTCCCATATCTGCTGATGACACTGACCACTAAGCAAAAAGAGCGAGAGAAATTAGCGTCAGGATAAGAAGCCAATCAATATGGAGGATGAAAGGGTCATTATAATTAAGAAGAACAATAATTAAAATGTGAATACCGGGCAGACAAAAAAATGGAATACATAGGAAGATGGGGTGAGAGTTTTAAAATACTGTGAATCTAGGGGCGCCTGGGTGGCTCAGTAGGTTAGGTGTCCAGCTCCTGGTTTCAGCTCAGGTCACAATCTCAGGGTTGTGACATCCAGCCCAGCCGCAGGCTCTGCACTCAGCAGGAGTCTGCTTGAGAATCTCTCCCTCCCCCTTTGCCCCTCCCCTGCTCTTGCGGGCTCTCTCTCTCTCAGGGTCTTTCTAAAATAAATGAATAAACCTTTAAAATACCATGAATCTATATGAATGACTGGAAACTCCTATAATGTGAAGGAGAGAGGGAAATAATAATAGTTCTATAGTTAAAGTTCATATTCAAGAGTTCATGATAGGTATAGTAACTGATAATACCTGTACTTACATGTGATCAGAGTCCTAAATACCAACAAAATACTTTTGAAATGTAGCATCATCTCAATAATGTTGATCGAATGTGTTCTTTCTTTTAGTCTTTTATTTGAATCCCTATAACAACCCAATCAGGAAAATACTGTTATCATTTGCAGATTATGACACCGAGGGCACTGAAGAGTAAAGCAACTTTTTCAGGACCGCCAGCAAGTGAGTAGTGGAGCCAGGCAGGAAACCCAAGCAGGCCGGCTCCAGACTCCACGCTCCCAACATTCTGCTCAGCTTCCTCCTCCTCTCCATTGTCCTCTCCAGGATTGAAGGAGAGACCAGGCCGTCTTCTCCCTATCCTGTGCTCTCCTTATGAACAAGCCAATACCTCTGACCCGTGATTTGAAGTAAAAGGGCACTATTCACAATTCAGCAAGCTTAAAAATGTCTTATAGTCTACTAGCAGAGAATTTTCGGAGCCCACCTACTAAGTCTGCATTTTTATTTGGTTACCTGGGTGGAGAAAGAAAATTAATATGTTTTTTAAGCTTTTATTTATTTATTTGACAGAGAAAGAGAGAGAACGCATGAGCAGGGGAAGCAGCAGGCAGAGGGAGAGGGAGAAGCTGACTCTCCGCTGAGCAGAGAGCCCACCAATGTGGGGCTCGATCCCGGGACCCTGAGATTTTGACCTGAGCTGAAGGCAGACACTTAACCAACTGAGCCACTCAGGCGCCCTGAGAAGTAAGCTTCGGCAGATGGAAGAGACAAGGTTGGAATCTCCAACCTTCAACTTTTAGTCTTTTAGATCTGTCAAGAATATTATATATTTACTCTGACCCAATTGTTCTACTGTTAAGAATGCTGAGGCCTAATGGGGCGCCTGGGTGGCACAGCGGTTGAGCGTCTGTCTTCGGCTCAGGGCGTGATCCCGGCGTTATGGGATCGAGCCCCACATCAGGCTCCTCCGCTATGAGCCTGCTTCTTCCTCTCCCACTCTCCCTGCTTGTGTTCCCTCTCTCGCTGGCTGTCTCTATCTCTGTCGAATAAATAAATAAAATCTTAAAAAAAAAAAAAAAAAAAAAAGAATGCTGAGGCCTAAAAATAAGTGACTTGCTTTTGTTAAGGCAGACAAGCAGAGTTGGAATTTGAATCCAGCTTTTCTTATTTTTACAAGCTCCCTTTTTGAGGTCAGGGAGGTGAAAGTTGGGGAAGAGGAAGGTCTTTAGAAATGTTGACACCCTTGAGCCTAATGGGGGAAGTTTAGCAATAACAGCCTCCCTCTCGCTGACTAGGTGGGGCAGGGCAGGAAAGGGAGGGACAGAGTAAGGAGATGGGGGGCAAGAAGCCAGGGGTAGAATGACAGAGACAGGCTTGGATCTGATGAGGCAGAGAGAGTTGGGAAATTAAGGAGCCAAGGCAAATGTCAGGAAAGAGCTAAAATTGGTTAGGCAAACTGTGAACTCAAATGTAGGCAGTTATCTACTTTACAATTGTGTCTATAGCTGGCCATACCCATATGTGCAAAATTATTTTGCTTTTCATTTTTCCTCAAGATGTACTGTATATTTTTATAAAGTGGTTTACATCTATTATAAGCCAGTTTGGGTGTTTTTCCAACACTTATATGGTGGAAAACTTCATCATTCTTATATTGTTCTTTTGAAATTTCGATCTTTAATATTTTTTATTTACCATTAACCCAAAGAGCCCTTTAATCACTCACGTAGTACTTGTTGAATTAGGCAGGAACTAGATATCCTGAACTTACAAATGACAGGGGCTGAGAAGAGCAAGGGACAAATTTGTATTGAAGCAACTTTACACATCTGGTTATCAGACCAAATGAGTAGCACTGAGTCTTTTTGAGTGTAAAATTTTTAAATGGCAACAGCAGGTGCTTTTGTAAGTGGTCTAGATAACTTGAAAGGAGATTAATGAATAGTTCACAGGACCATGGTGCATGTGATTGACTTTGTGAAACCCTCTCCCCACAAAAATAAAAAACTGGGATCCTATTTTCCAGTAGCAGGTTTTTGGGGTGGGATAAATAAATGAGGTACAGGAAAGAAAAAGTAAGATAAGAAAACAAGAGTCTTTTGTGCACTCCAGGTATACTGATTGTTTCTATTCTTAGAGCAAAACATTTCAAAGATCTAATGCAAGAGGGGTGCCTGGCTGGCATTAACTCTTGATCTCCGGTGTTGTAAGTTTGAGCCTCCCGTTGGGTGTAGAGATTACATAAAAATAAAATTTCGTAAAAAGAAAAAGAAATAGAAGGAAGGAAGGAAGGAAAGAAAGAAAGAAAGAAAGAAAGAAAGAAAGAAAGAAAGAAAGAAAGAGAAAAAGAAAGAAAGAAAAAGAAAGAAAGAAAGAAGAAAGAAAGAAAGAAAGAAAGAAAGAAAGAAAGAAAGAAAGAAAGAAAAAGAAAGAAAAAGAAAAACACAAAGTAAATCCAGGGCCTAAGGTAGAGAAAGAAAGAAAGAAAGAAAGAAAGAAAGAAAGAAAGAAAGAAAGAAAGAAAGAGAGAAAGAAAGAAAGAAAGAAAGAAAGAAAGAAAAGAAAGAAAGAAAGAAAGAAAAGAAAGAAAGAAAGAAAGAAAGAAAGAAAGAAAGAAAGAAAGAAAAAGAAAGAAAGAAAGAAAGAAAAAAGAAACAAAGTATGGTAAATCCAGGGCCTAAGGTCATTCAGTATGCTACGTAACAATCAGTTCATGTTTGGGGTCCCTAGTGGCTCAGTTGACAGAGCATGTGATTCTTGATCTTAGGGTTGTGAGTTCAAGCCCCATGTTGAGTGTAGAGATTACTTAAATAACTAACCTTAAAAAAAAAAAAAAAAAGACTTCATGTTTGTTTTTTTAAATGTTAGAAGTTACAAAATTCACATCAATCTGAAATGATTATTATGAGGTTAGTGTATGAAAAATCTTCTTGATGAGCCATAAAGAGATGAAATGTTTTTTTAAAAATATTCTCACAGTTGAGCTTTGAAATGTTATAAAGGAATATGGCCTCACTTAATCAAATATAATTCAAAGCCTCCAAGAATTAGCACAAGAAAGTGAATTTCCAGATTGGGAGGGGCAACAGATTTACCCACTACCACTCTGAGAATTTAGTCTTCCCTGGGACCCTCACTTTGATGATCAGTTCCAGTCCTATACTGAGCCATAAAGGCTGTGCCTCCCAATTAACATTTTTGTTGGCATCCCGTTAGCTGTGAAGCACACTAGTTTTCCATCCGTTCTTCTATACTCTCATTCTTACTCAGGACCCCTGTAGTTCAACATCAAGGGTATGTCTTTGGGGTTTGACCTGCTCAGAGCCAACCCCATTCTCTGATAACCAGGCCTTGGTCCTGTCCCCAAGCAGCCACGCAATGCCATGTGACGTTGCTCTCTTTGGCTAAAATTGAATGATTGAACCAGCAAGGTGTACCTCATCTAAACTGGGCCTATCAATTTGTTCTTTCAGTTATTTGAATTGGGCTCAGTCATTAAGTGCCTGCCTTCGGCTCAGGTCATGATCCCGGAGTCCCAGGAGTCTCTCTCTCAAATAAATAAATTAAATATTTAAAAAAAAAAAAAAGGAATTTGAATTGGGACCAACAGACCATCTACTGTCTCTTAATGTGTCTGGAAGCTTGTGTATATGAATGTTGGTAGTTGTGGGAGAGCCATACTCTACCATATGAAAACTAAGAACAGGGAAAGCTAAGCCTGTGGCTCAGCCACAAGCAGAAGCAGACAACAGAAAGCAATGCAGAAGTGTGTGGGTTCCTGGTAGCCTTCTGGATCCAGTCCATTCCAGTGGCTGAGGGTGAATCCAATTTTTGTAGGACCTAATGCTTATATAATTTGGGAGCCCCCTTTGAAGAAAAAAATAGAAAATTACGATTACAAAATTAGGTGTGAATATGCATACTTATTTAGAATAAAATCACAAAAAATGACATTTTCTAAAAAAATTTTTTTTTAAAGATTTTATCTACTTATTTGTCAGAGCAAGAGAGAGAACACAAGCAGGGGGAGTGGCAGGCAGAGCAGACAGAGGGAGACCGCAGGCTCCCCACCAAGCAAGGAGCCCAGATGTGGGACTGGATTCCAGGACCCTGGGATCATGACCTGAACTGAAGGCAGATGCTTAAGTGACTGACCCACCCAGGCATCCCCAAAAATGACATTTTCAAAAGCTGATCAATATCTCAAATATTATAAAATCCAGAAGAATGAAATATACGATACTATTTTTATTAATCAACTGCCTGACATGCCTCTAAAGTAATTTTATTACATTCACTAGCTACATATTCTTTCATTGCTTCTCCATGTGATGAATTTGCAAATATTATTTTCTATAGAAAGAACACAAAGATAATTAAATTTTTTGTCTAGCTTAGAATATTAACATTGCCTTTTTAAAAAAATTTTTTAAAGATTTTATTTATTTGAGGGGCGCCTGGGTGGCACAGCGGTTAAGCGTCTGCCTTCGGCTCAGGGCGTGATCCCAGCGTTGCGAGATCGAGCCCCACATCAGGCTCTTCCACTATGAGCCTCTCCCACTCCCCCTGCTTGTGTTCCCTCTCTCGCTGGCTGTCTCTATCTCTATCAAATAAATAAATAAATAAATCTTTAAAAAAAAAAATTGTATTTATTTGAGAGGGAGCGGAGTGAAAGAGATTGTGAGCACGAGTGGGGGGGAGGGGCAGAGGAAAAGGCAGACTCCCCACTGAGCCGGGAGCCCAACATGGGGTTCCATCCCAGGACCCAGAGATCATGACCTGAGCTGAAGACAGCTGCTTAATCCACTGAGCTACCTAGGCACCCCGGAAAGTGTGTTTAAATGCTGCAACTAAAGATTAGAAATGGTTCATCTAAATCATGAACCTAAAAAAACAACCAAACCAGCCCATGTAAGTGTTGCAAAATACTGAAGCAGTCTACAACTTCGGGTACTGTTGAGGCAGCTGTCCCCATTCCCAACCCTCTCCCAACAGAAAAAATAGCCAGTAGTGGCTGGGACAGACTCCAGAAATAAGTGAATGGAGAGAAATGATCTTAACCAACTGTGGTTAAAATGTCTCACTTTTACAAAGTTTACAGAAACACTTAACCCACCGTGAGTATATTGACGGGGCCCATCCCAGGTTCTCCACAGCAGTCAGTTTAAGAAGCCTCGAACTTAAAGCTTATTAACCTGAGACCCAGCTGCCCACCTGCCCCAGGGTTTTCTGAATCGTCTCAGTTCTGTTATAAAATACTCTCCTTCTTGGCTTAAGCTACATTAAGTTGGTTCCCATTTTTTGCAAACCGAAGTGTCTCATACAAGACTCTATTATACTGTTAATATTTTCCCCAGATTACTACATTAGACTTGTAACAAGCATGCTTTTTTTTTTTTTAGGTAAGATCTACACCCAACATGGGACTCAAACTCACAACCCCAAGATCAAGAGTTCCATGTTCCTGTAAGCCAGCCAGGCGTCCCTCTAATTGGTGTACCTAGTGCTGTTTCTAATTCCAATTGGCTTCATACATCCTTGCCAGATTAATCTTCCTAAAGCATAGCTCTGATGATGTCATTACTCAGAATCTCTGAGTACAGACTCCCCAGCTTGGAGCTAGAAGTGATGGGGTTCAGGACACATTGCCCCAAAATTTGGCACCTTGGCATATTACATATTTTTTTGGCGTGTTAAATATTTTAAGCTGAAGGAGTCTGATAAAATGGCAGAAGCGGAAAGGTCACTCTGACCTCCTACCCCCTGCCCCATAAAACCCTCTGTGAGAAGCGCCCTCTCTATACCCAGAGGAAAGGAGCACCCTTATCCCTGAAGACAAAGGAACAAATTTGTTATTTGCTATTTTATATTAAAAATCTTTTTTAAAAAAGGATTAAATGAGAAGTTTTTATAACAGTAACTTTACAGAGTAAGTACTCTGTAAATGTTGGCTATTATTATTATTTCACTAATATGTCCTCCCTATGCACGTTTTCTGGGGATAGGGACGCCATCTTACACAATTTTACATCCTTACAGTGACTCCAATAGTGCCTGGTACACATGAGTCACTCAAAAAATAGTTGAAAATCAGATAATGTTTCCCTCCTTTAAAATATTGAATCACATCGATTTTTTTTTCTTTTAAAGAAATCATTTCGAAGCATCAGGGCACTGAAATCATTTTTTCGTTTGTTTGTTTGTTTGTTTGTTTTTTGTTTAAGTAATCTCAGTGCTCAATGTGGGCCTCAAACTCACGACCCTGAGATCACGAGTCACATGCTCTACCGACTGAACCACCCAGGCGTCCTGAATTATATTGGTTTTAATTTTTACAAGCTTTTATAAAAAAATAAAACAAACGTATATTCATGAAAACCTGAATGACTTTCCTACCCTCTTAAGCTGTCTTTACCATTTTCTGCAAAATTCTTCCTTGCAAGAAGTCTCCCAGGTGGCACGAATAGCTTCCTGAGTAAGGAGTTATTCAGGCACCAGAGTTGGACTGTAAATTACTTGGGGATAAATGTTGACTTTGGCTTCTCTGGGTTTTCCTAAGGACATTTGCGCTATAGAAACTGATATTTAAAGCTGGTAATTCATGATCTGTGGTTTCCCAACTGAGCAGGCAGGCGCCCCCTTTTTGTATCTTTTACATAAAAATAATAATACCAACTGACCCCCACTCCCAATTTGATGACAAATAGAGTAATAAACACAACGCTTAGAAAGTTAATAGGACTACAGTCTATTAGTTAAAAGACCCCGCTGTCAGAGATGACATTTTTCTCCTCTTTCACAGCTCACATCTTTCAAAGGGACCACATGGAGAGATAGAGAAAAGGAGACCCTCAAACAGCATCATCACTGAAACAATCTTGCCAATCAATGGGATGACCGAGGTGTGAGACAGATAGAGCTTTGTTAACCCAAGTAGGCGTCAAATGCTCCTCTTTCTTAGTTTAACAAATGGAGAAATCTTATTCTTCTAGCAACTGGTGTGATCGTTTCTCTTAGGAATGAGATGTATCTTTGGGAAAGTTCCGTGTTCAGCCCGCAGAAAAGCTGAGATTTAAGTGTGAAGAGCTATTCATCAAAAGGAGAATAAGGGGAGGAATTTGTTGATTGCACTGAAGAGGTGGGGGATGGAGTTGGAGCCATAGAGATGATGGACAGTTAGCTGTGCCTGTGAGAGGCATTCATTCAGCAATGCCACAAATCCTTGGCAGAATTATTAACCTCACAAAGTACTTGGTGGGTATGGAATTCCAGTGCAAAACAGTGAAGAGCATGCTTCTAACATTCATTTAACCTAAGGTCCAGGGAGCCCCAAGGAAGTAAGCCTTAAGGAATTCACAGAAATCTAAAAGCAGATTCCGGGCTCTCACAGTCCATAAAATAAATGAGCGCTGGGACCAAGTTTTCCTAAATCTCTGAAGCATGGGAGTCCCCAGTCCTATTTGCTCTACATTATTAGTAGTATTAGGATGAGGGTAGCTTATTTTCAAAATTATGAATAATTAAACAAAATGAGGGGAGATAAGAAATAAACATTTTAAGTGCTTTTTTTTTTTTTTTAAGATTTTATTTATTTATTTTGACAGAGAGAGACAGCAAGAGAGGGGACACAAGCCAGGGGAGTGTGAGAGGAAGAAGCAGGCTTCCCGCCAAACAGGGAGCCTGATGCAGGGCTCAATCCCAGGACCCTGGGATCATGACCTGAGCTGAAGGCAGACACTAAACGGCTGAGCCACCCAGGCGCCCCTATTTTAAGTACTTTTAACACAAACAGTAGAGCATTTTGCCTACAAAACCAAGGAGATCACTTTCACTATTAGAGCAGAAATAAATTATAAGAAACTTCCTTGCTATACTAACAACTTGGAGCAAAATGTGAGAAAAGTACTTTAAAAACAGAGATTTCTCTACTTTAGTGTGGCACCTACCCTTATCCTGCCTAGAAATTAAAAGCCCTCAAACAGAAATAAAAATTAATTTTTTAAGAATAAAGTTGGCTTTGAGGTGCCTGGGTGATGCAGTTGGTTAAGCGTCAGACCCTTGATTTCTGCTCAGGTCGTGATCTCAGGGTCGTGAACTCAGGGTTGTGAGATCAGAGCTCGGTGTTGGCTCCAGGCTCAGCACCGAGTTGGCTTGAGACTTTCTCTCCCTCTCTCTCTGCCCCTCCATTCCTGCATACGCTCTTTCTCTCAAATAAATAAATCTTAAAAAAAAGAAAAAAATTGGCCTTTTTTCTCACTGTAAAAGCAACATCTTTTTTTTTTTTAAGATTTTATTTATTTATTCGACAGAGAGAGAGACAGGCAGTGAGAGAGGGAACATAAGCAAGGGGAGTGGGAGAGGAAGAAGCAGGCTCCCAGCAGAGGAGCCCGATGCGGGGCTTGATCCCAGAACGCCGGAATCATGCCCTGAGCCGAAGACAGACGCTTAACAACTGAGCCACCCAGGCGCCCCCATGTAGAAGCAACATCTGACCATTTTGGAAAAGTTTTAAAACTTGAGAGAGTAAATCCATGCCATTTTAAAAAATATTTATTTTGGGGCGCCTGGGTGGCTCAGTCAGTTAAGTGTCTACCTGGGGCTCAGGTTGCAATCTCAGATCCTAGAATCAAGCCCTGCGTCAGGCTGTCTGTTCATCAGGGAGTCTGCTTCTCCTTCTCACTCTCTCTCTGTGCGCTTTCTCTCTCAAATAAATAAATAAAATCTTTAAAAATATAAATAAAATGTAATATAATTTGTTTTATTTTTATAGTAATCTCTACACTCAATCTGGAGCTCGAACTCACAACCCAAGATCAAGGGTCACATGCACCACTGACTGAGACAGCCAAGCAACCACATGCCTTTTTAAATTATAAAGTAAACTGATCTCTAGCTTCCCCTAAATGCAAAGATCAGTCCCAGTAGTATCCCTATAGTAAATAGCATATGATGAGAGTGAATTAGTGGTGAAAGTTGTAGAACTGTCATTGTATCTTTGGGATAAAAGATAAAAGGAGAAAGAACTTTGGGTTTTACCCATTGAATCATCAGGACTCTTGATGGCACATGACAATGTGAAAATTAATAATGAGAAAACTCACAGGTGCCTGGCTGACTCAGTCAGAAGAGTTTGTGGCTCTTGATCTCAGGTTCATGAGTTCAAGCCCCCTGTTGGGTGTAGAGATTACTAAAAAAATAAATAAATAAACTTTGGGGGGCGGGGAGAGAAACTTCACTAAAATGGAGTTGGGAGTAGGGGGAGCTCCCCCATCCTACCATTCCTAGTCAATTGCAGACCCAACAGGAAAAGATGGTTTCCTTACAACTTACAAATAAGCAATAAATCTGAATGTCCTTGATACCCCTAAATAAAAAATAAGATAAACATTCCTTTCAAAGGAATGTTCAAAAGAGGGAAAATGGAAGAAGCAATACACAGAGCACAGGCCACTTCCTCCTGGAGAGGGATAGCAAGTCTTTTGTTGTCTCAGAGCATTGATTCTTGGAGGGAGCTTTGTAGAGGGCCCCACCAAGTCTCTCTATGTCTACATGTCTTAGCTGAATGGTAGAATTATGAATTTATAGATAGGGTGCAACTGATACAGTTTTCATGTGATGACTTTTGGAGCCCCAAATTTTTTAGAAGCTGCTTGGACATAACTGAACCCAGTAGCATTTAAATTAAATGGAGGTTAGACAAAGAAAGAAAGATGCCACGCATACAGATGTCAAACCATTACCTTGATTACCCTGTACCCTTTACTAATGGCTTTCTTTTTCTTTTTTTCTTTTTCTTTTTCTTTTTCTTTTTCTTTTTCTTTTTCAAAAGAAGCTCTACACCCAGCATGGGGCTTGATCTCACAATCCCGAGATCAAGAGTGGTATGCAACTGAGGCGGCCAGGTGCCCCCACCCTGGACGCTTTAAACTTATACGATGTTACGTGTCAGGTATAGTTCAATAAGAGTGGAAGAAATGAAATAAAAAATAAATTTAAAAAGAAAAAAGGAATAACGGAAAGACCTAAGCAAGAGAACATGTACTTGGTATCTTTCACAATAGACATTTACACCTTATTATTGTATTGTGTTCAGGATTTTAGGCCTCTATGATTTGATTAGAAGGTAAAGAAACTCCTAAGGATATCCTTCTCTTTATTGAGAAGAATATTTAGAATATTATAAGAAATACTATAATTTCCTTATTTTTATGAAGTAATAAATATATTAGTAATATGAATATTGACAAAGAAAGTAAATCCATGAAATGGCCAGTATCTAAAGAACAACTTGAAAAAAAAGACATGTACATATGGCATCAAAGACAAGCAAATGAACAGTACAGTAAATTATTTGGTTCTAGACTGACCCTTTTAGTATTTAGATCTAAGTTCAGTGGGTCCATTTGAAGCCAGCTGAGGTAATGCTGACCATATTTAACCCAGATATCCCTGCTGTGGGGCAACTATGGGAGAAGAGTCTGATACTGAGCCGACCTTCATGTGCGCCCAAACTGAAGGATTGGGGTGGGGAGGGTGGAGTGGGGGGGAACCAACTACCAAAGTATCCTCAGTGAACATGCATGCTAAATAATTCCTTCTTTTACTTCAGTGTTCTAGGTTCAATGGATTCATAAAAATGTAGTCATCTGCATAGCGTATCACAAAGTACAAAATTTATTATAGATGTTTCAAAAATATAAGTTTTATGACAGTTCAGTTCATACAACTAAGAAAATACAAAAGTTAAGTTTTTTCAAATAAGAGTTAATACCACATCATTCACATACAATTCTGTCAATTTTGAATGTAAAACTATTGTTTAAATAAAAAATAGAATGGAATTTACAAAGAAATGATTATTTGAGGGGTGCCTGGGTGGCTCAGTGTCTGCCTTCAGCTCAGGTCATGATCCTGGAGAACTGGGATCAAGCCCCACCTCCGGCTCCCTGCTCAGCAGGGAGTCTGCCCTTCCACCACCCTGCCTTGTGTTGTCTCTCTCTCCCTCGCTCACTCTCTTTCTCAAAAAAAAACCCAAAAAAACAAACAAACAAAAAACCTAAAAAAAAAAAGTTAAGGTAAACTGTTTATTTAAAAATGGTTAAGATGGTAAATTTTATATTATATGCATTTACTACAATTAAAACAACTGAAAAAAAAAGTTAAGGTGGAATTGGACTTACAGATGGCCGTGCGTCTTAGATACATCATTAAATTTGCTACTTAACTGATTAATTGCATATTTTTTCATGACCAAAAATTAATATGTTCCAGACCTGCACTGTCTGATATGGTAGTCACTAGCCACATGTGGCTTCTGAGCACTTTTGTTGTGGTTTGTCCAAATTGACATGTGGTGTAAATAGAAAATACTCCAGATTTCAAAGACCTAGTAACACTCCCCCTCCAAAAAAGGTAAAATAGCTCAGTAATAATTTTTTTATTGATAACATGGTGATGATAATATTTTGGATATATTGAGTTAAATAAACTATATCAAAATTAATTTCACCTTTTTAACTTTTTTTACAATGTGGATATTAAAACAGTGAAAATTATACACATAGCTGGCACTCTGTTTTCCGTGAACAGTGCTGCTCTGCACAGACTTCCTGACAGCAGGAAGAGCTTAGCCCTTGTCTGCACATCCTGGGGAAAGGGAGGTGAGGAACAGTGTGGGCAGTTCTCCCAGAAAAGGAAAACCTCAAATCTAAAAATCAAGACATTATTCTAACAATGGGACACTGAAATATTTGTTGAACTGTATAAGCCTAAAATCTGTTCGGAGTCATCATTTTAAGAAGTTTTACTTTATAGGCTTAAACAGAAAAGCTAAATTCTCTGACAATCTACCCACAACATTTGAAAAGGAATTTTCCAACGTAGATAAAAACAGTGAACTATAGTATTTTTCCTTCTAGAATAGAATTTTACAGAATTTACTGCAAGATTTCCATGTTAAAAGAAATTGAAATAGAACTAGGTGGCAGGGGCACCTGGGTGGCTCAGTTGGTTAAGCGTCTGCCTTTGGCTCAGGTCATGATCCCAGGGTCCTGGGATTGAGTCCCGCATCCGGCTCCCTGCTCAGCTGAGAGCCTACCTCTCCCTCTGCCTGCCACTCTTCCTGCTTGTGCTTTCTCTCTGTCAAATAAGTAAGTAAAATCTTAAAAAACAGGGGCGCCTGGGTGGCACAGCGGTTGGGCGTCTGCCTTCGGCTCAGGGTGTGATCCCGGCGTTATGGGATCGAGCCCCCACATCGGGCTCCTCTGCTTTGGGCCTGCTTCTTCCTCTCCCACTCCCCCTTTGTGTTCCCTCTCTCGCTGGCTGTCTCTATCTCTGTCGAATAAATAAATAAAATCTTTAAAAAAAAAATCTTAAAAAACAAAAACAAAACAACAACAAAAAACCCCAACTGGGTGGCAGTAAGACCAAAATAATTTGTTTCATGGCAGTCTAGCCTTTGTATGTTAGAAAACGAACACACAGACAGGATCTTTTTGACAACTTGTTTCCTTTGGGTACACATAGCGTTGAGCGTCAGTGAGCAGTCTACCTCGTCAGTCCTCTCAAGTCAACCTCTTCTTCAGAGCATCACTCACAAAATCTTTTCAAACCCCATCCCTTGTTCCAAATCCCAGTTGTTTTCCAGCATGAAAGAGAACTCACACGAATATTCCCTTTCTGACTTGCAGTTGTCGTTGAGTTTGATTATGAATCCCTATCATTCAAGTGTCCCTCCATCCTTCTGCTCTCCCTCCCTTCTAGCGCCCCCCCTTCCCCCCACGCCCGCCTTCCTGTGGAGAGCGGTGTTTGCAGCTCTCAGATTGAGTGCCCTCTTCTGTTTAAAACTTTCAGTGTGCATCCAGGCAATTTGCCTCGTTCTCAAGCAGCCTGAAAAAGCCTGAAACTGTTGGGAGGAGCAAGCCTAGTAGGTTCGTCTGCAGGTTGAAAATTGTGTAAATGGAAGCTTCTAAGAAATGTGGGAACAACCAAAGGGGTTCAAAAGGACGGTGTTTTCATTGTCTCAAGAGCAATATGTCTGAAATTAGATTCGTCTCACTTTCTTTTTCCGAAACTATGCCCAATATTTTTGGATTCGCGATATTTCTGATTTCGTGACTATCAACACACTTTTAAAAATCAACAAAACCAAGATTGCTTGCTTGCTTTGCTTGCTTGATAGGATGGGTAGGAACCTGGTGTTGCAAGAAAGAAAGTTAGCTCTAAAAATTGCTTCAGCCGGCCACTCATACTTCAGCAGATTGTGTAAAACAAGCTACAGGAACCAGGATATGTATTCACAGCAGCGATCTTAGCTAAAATGACTTCCCTTCTTTTTGGTATATCTAGTATTTATACTTCCCCAAAGAGATATTTTATGTGAGTCAGTTTATCACCGTTTATTGGGGAGTCTCATCCTGGGGCAAAATGCTAGCCAGACACCCTTAGAGGCAGCTGGTCTACCTCACGCCCTTATGGCGTTGCCTTCAGCTTGGGCTCCAGTCCTCAAGCCAATCTGCCAAGAGGAAGAGCACAACAGGCCTCGTTTCACCTTAGTGCACACCCTAGGGCAGACGAGCTCAGACAGGAAGCAACCATTCAGCCTCTTAACTTTGGACAGAGCTCCTAGCATATAATCTATGCCTAATAGAATATATTTTGCTATATATATTGCCATATATATATATAAACTTGAGTTACATATCTCCTCCATTCTTTCCCTTAGCCCATTCATTCATTTATTCATTTATTCACCCATTTATTTGTACTGTCACCCAACAAAAATATATCAAGTCCTCTGGTGTCTAGTGCCTTCATTGCCCCGTCCCACCCACCCTCTCGAAGGCCCTCAGGATACCCTGTGCAGGTAGTAGTCATGCTCCAGACCTAGTCAAGCTGCCTTTTTTTTTTTTTTTAAGATTTTATTTACTTATTTGACAGAGAAAGCAAGAGAGAGAGAGCGCGTGCGCACAAGCAGGGACAGTAGCAGAGGGAGAGGGAGAAGCAGGCTCCCCAAGGAGCAGGGAGCCCACTGATGTGGGGCTCGGTGCCAGGACCCTGGGATCATGTCCAGAGCCAAAGACAGATGCTCAACCAACTGAGCCATCCAGACGCCCTCAAAATGCTTCTTCATATCAAAAATCAATGTTTCAATCCTTCAGATATCTGCTATTTTCAATGAGTTATTTAGCACATTAATGAATGTGAAAAGATGGTGTTAACTGGTGTTAATAGGGTCTTTTGAGTAAATTATTTGCTCATAAAATAAGGCCCTTCTGAAGACAATGCTTTCACCCAAAGGAGCAGGACCACATAACTTGCTACATAATTTGTGGGGCCCAGTGCAAAATGAAAATCCAGGCCTTCTTGTTAAAAATGATTAAGAATTTCATTACAACATCAGCAGAACATTATACCAAGCACAGGGCCCTTCTAAGTGTAAGGACCTCTGTATCTGCACACTCATGAAACCAGCTCTACAAAGCAGTGATGTCAAGCTGGAATTTGAAGCAACAGAACAGGCCATTAGGGAAGATGATTTAGATAGACAGTCCTTCGAATTATACCATGTAGGCAAATGTGTTGAAACAACTTATAAAACTGTATTTACTGGGGTAGAGAAAAGAGTAAATTTCTCTGGAGGTCACTAGGATGTAGGAAGAAAGAGCAGTCAAACAATAATAGAAATAATAGAGAGGTTAAACAATGTGCCCAAGGTCACATATTCAGTAAGATTTGAGTCAAGACTGAAAAATTCCTGTTCACCCTTGTCTACCTCTCTGGCAGTATAGCATCCACAAAGCTTGGAAACTTAAGTAAAGTAGCATATTTAGTTAGTTCAGTTTGACGTTTGAACCCATTGCTTTAAATGTACCTGAAAAGGTATCTAAAGGTTGAAAACAATATATTTGGCATATTTTTTTGAAAATGTAACTAACATACTGTTTAAAAATAAATTTGTCTTGGGACGCCTGGGTGGCTCGGTTGGTGAAGCGCCTGCCTTTGTCTCACGTCATGATCCCAGGACAGGTCATGATCCCAGGGTTCTGGGATTGAGTCCCGCTTGGAGCTCCTTGCTTAACAGGGAGCCTGCTTCTCCCGCTCCCTCTGCTGCTCCCCCTGCTTGTGCACGTGCTCTCTCTCTCTGACAAATAAATTAAAAAAATCTTTAAATTTACCTCAGTGGACGCAGTTGTTCAACATTGTGAGTACATTTCATGCCAATGAACTGTACATCTAAAAATGGTTAAAATGGTATATTGTGTTATGTATGTTTTAGCACTATAAACGTCTTTAAAGTTTTGGTACCTGTGTAAGTCTGTTTGTGTCACCATAACAAAATACTACAGATGGAGTAGCTTAAACAACAGAACATTCTGGAAGTTTGAAGTCCATAGTCAAAGTGGCAGCAAATTTGGTTTCTGATGAGAGCTCTCTTCCTGGCTTGTTAAATAGCCACCTTTCTCCCTGTGTCCTCAGATGGCCTTTCTTTTGTGCACGTGTGGAGAGAGAGAGAAAGAGTTGTGGTGCCTCTTCCTCTTCTGATAAGGAAACCAGCCTTACTGGACAGAATAGGGCCCCACCCTTAGGACCTCATTTAACTTTCCTAAAGGTCCTATCTCCAAGTATAGTCACATTGGGGTTAAGGCATCAAAATATAAATTGGGGGGGGGACACAATTCAGTCCATTGCAATACCTTTTGTCGACATGTCTTTCAGATAGATTGCACAAATGTATACTCCTATGCCCTGTGTTTGCAAAGGCCTACCCTGTGTTCTCCCCAAGAGTTTCACATTTACAAATGCTGACTATTTTGAAAATGGATCTTTTGGACCTTCAGAGTGGGACAAATGTTCATCATTGCACAAACAGGAGGTTCAACTAAGGGACTTGGGTCAGGACATACGTTTCATTATTAAATGCTTCTGACTCTCAGATCCACTTTCTTGCTGTGAGCTCCATACCACCTACAAACCTTGATGCATCCTTGGGTCTCGGAGGCACCCCCAGCTCATAATGTGGAAAATCTCACATGGGCACTTACAGACTCTGCTAAACCCTGACAGAAGCAGTGCCTAGGTGCAAGGTTCAGAAAAGATGGGAATGAATTCCTGAGAAGGAACTAAAAAGTATTCTGGTAGATGAATTGGGTGAAATATTGAAAGAATGTGAAGGGAGGGGTCATCCTGAGCAATGGGATTGAGAAGAATTCTTTGATATTAAGTTCCACAGCCGGAGGGTACAGGGTACGTATTAGATCACAGCTGCTTTTCTAATCCCTCGTGGCAGCTGAGCCTTCAAGAGTCCTTTTTTTAATTCAAATTGATCAGGGAAATGATGACCCTTTCTCTGTGTGGATCTCCTTGCCTGACAGGAGTAGGCCGTCTAGTCCTACCTTCTGGATGAGAGAATGCAATAGACTTTTCTGTGTATACTGAAGTCCTACTACAGACCGCAGAAGCCCAGCTGCTTTCAGGAGAGGAGAAAGGGCAGCTGCTAGTTCTTTGCCCACTTCCTCTCACTCCCTAGGTACAGTGATCTCAGACGTCTTTCCTAGAGGACAGAGTCCCCATGGAAACAGCAGAGCAAAAGTAGTTGGCATTTATTTTATTGTTTACGTTTAAGAGCAGCTTTTCTGCTTTTATTTTTTTTTAAATAATATATGTCCCTTTTAACACATTCAAACACAGGAACGTGTAAAGTACAGCATAAAAAGTCATCTAGAGATTTTTTTTTAAAGATTTTTTTCTTTTTAAGTAAACTCTGTACCCAACATGGAACTCACACCCACAACCCCGGCATGAAGAGTCCCATGCTCTACCGACTGAGCCAGCCAGGCGCCCCTCACCTAGAGACTTACGGAGACAACCAATGTCATAATTATAGATGTAGAAACTAATTTTATGTAAATAAGCTCGTACATGTAATTCTTGACCTATTTTATTCAACCCTGAGCATGA
Source organism: Ailuropoda melanoleuca (assembly GCF_002007445.2). Taxonomy (NCBI): domain Eukaryota; kingdom Metazoa; phylum Chordata; class Mammalia; order Carnivora; family Ursidae; genus Ailuropoda; species Ailuropoda melanoleuca. Next base: position 114,823,820 of record NC_048222.1, on the reverse strand, counting down.
AATCTTTTTGAGTCAGTAAATAGGAATAATATCATCATTATTCATGATTGCATAGTATTATTCTGAATATAAATATATCATAGTTCACTTAGCCAGGTCTCAACTAAGTTGTTTCCCATTCGTGAAGCTACTATAACCAAAGCAAAGCCTGATTCTTTGTTTCTAAAAAAAGAAAAAGAAACAGTGGTGAGATCAATGTCCTTGTACATATCTTTCACTACCTTTAGAAATATTTAAATGAGCATGTGTGATGTCTTTGGGATAGACAATATATCATGGATTATGAAGTCATGGTTAGGAGAGATTGAAAATATGCACAGCCTATTCTCTATTTATACACATAGAAAGTAGTTATCTCTACCCTCCTGTGGAGTACAGGGAGCTTGAAGGGCTTTCATTTGGATCACCCCCTCATCCTCTCTCTTGTCTCACGTGATACTGCGTTCAGAATTTGGGCTCTATTTTGTTATTTTTTTTTTGTTGCTTTACTTCAACTTTTTAAAATATTTTATTTATTTATTTATTTGACAGAGAGAGAGAGAGAGAGAGCGTAGCAGAGGGAGAAGCAGGCTTCTCGCTGAGCAGGGAGCCTGATGCAGGGCTCCATCCCAGGACCCTGGGATCACGCCCTGAGCTGAAGGCAGACGCTTAACTGACTGAGCCACCCAGGTGCCCCTAATTTTTTTAACTTGAAAATTTTCAAGCACACAGAAAAGTAGGGGGGAAAAAAGTTCACAAAAACACCTGTAAGCACCTCGCCTACCTTTTTTTTTTTTAAGATTTTATTTATTTATTTGACAGAGAGAGACAGCCAGTGAGAGAGGGAACACAAGCAGGGGGAGTGGGAAAGGAAGAAGCAGGCTCCCAGAGGGGGAGCCTGATGTGGGGCTCGATCCCAGAATGCCAGGATCACGCCCTGAGCCGAAGGCAGACGCTTAACGACTGAGCCACTCAGGTGCGCCAGCACCTTGCCCATCTTTATCAACTGTTAACATCTCTCTTCCCCTTCCATTTCTCCCTCTCACTCTCAGAGATATTTCTTACCCTTATGCAAGCTCAGCCATGCATTTAAAAGAACATTTATTATATCTTATCCCAATTTCCAGATATTCTATGGCAAGAAGTTTTTCAGGTTATCTGGTCAACTGTAGTTCCAGAAATGGAGGTCCTAAATTTATCAATTTGTATTCTGCTTTTCAGAGAACATCACACAATTCTTTCATGCTGCCACAAGAACAATTGGCTGCAAATTTATTCTTTATAGTCTTCTGAAAAATAATTAAAAATAATCAATATGTTATTTCTTCAAAAGCAATAATTGCTTTCAACTTCCACCTGTAACTTGTGTGGTAACATCCTTCTTCAGTCTCTTACACATCTATTTATAGTCCCTACATATATTTAATTTTATTTTCATAAAAACTTTGCCCTCGTTTTGCTCCATTAAAAAAAAAGACATTTAGAGTATGTTGAATAGGGAAAAAAAAAACAAACAGCAACCTGCATCATGCTGTGTTTCTGACGTGGAAAAGGAGCAAGCAGCACCCCAGGCCGAGGGACTTGCACATAGACAGCCTTGTGGCAAAAGGAGGCAGGGCACATTTTCAGGACTAGGAAGAAGGACGTGTCCTTGAGCACAGCCAATGGAAGCAATGAGGTTCGCCTGAAGAGGTAGATAGAGTGACTCTCAGGACCTGGAAGATAGTGTTGTTGAAGTTGCTAAGCAACCCAGGGGTTTCATCAGACTTGGATTTGGAAAGATGACTCTGACTGCATTGGGAAGAGCAGTCTGGAAGGCACCGGAGTAGGTATGGGAAGACCAATAGAGATTATTATTGTAATAGCCCAAGCAAGAAATAATGGCTTGAAACGGGGTGCTGGCGGTAGTGATGGAAAAAGCAAAAGAGAAAGAGAATAGCTAGGTAATGATCTTGCTAAAGTTATGAGCAAAACATTTTCAAGGGTTCACTTGGTCCTCTACCAGGATGGAAAGAAAATCATCTGACAAAGAGAAAGCTTCCTGCTGCGGGAGCCGTGGAGGCTCCATGCTTGGATCTCCTTTCAAGGAAGAACTTGCTGTTCAGCTGCAAGGAGCTATTCACCGAAGCCACACTCTACTTGGAGATTCCCAGCCAACTAGCGCACGTGGCAGGCTTACTGGGGCGGATCATTTCTGCCCAATGCTGGACTCCTCTCACGGACAGTCAGCTCTGTGTGGGTCAGCCGAGACCGTATCAGATCTGCTTAGGCCTGAGGCTCTCTCTGCCTTGTCCTGCGTCCTCCCCCTTTCTGTTTCATAGGCTTTATTCGCCCGTAGATCTCAGTCTCATTATCTGCTTTCCGTAGGACTCCACTCAGCCATCCGCTAAATAATGAGTTTAGGGATATCTGATGAAGGACATCTGACCCCCTATGACATTATTGCCACAAAGGCCAGAGCTAGGCCACAATTCACTAATTGTTTGCTAAATTTTCTCAGAGTATTAGGCAACCAGATTCTCCCATGCTTCAGTGAGTTCTATGACCTGGCTTTGGAAGTCAGCAGCATCTTTTCAGCCATATTCTATTGGTCATACAGACCAACCCTGATTCAGTGTGGAAATAGACTGCAAAATGGTGATGACGGTAATTGGAGGCCATCTTAGAGCCTGACTACTGCCTAGGTTTAGATACATGTGTTAAGCATGACACCAATTTTTTAAATGGACAATAGATATTTAACACTAAAAATATGAATACAGTAGCTCCCCATTATTCAAAATTTCACTTTCCCCAATTTGTTGCCTACGGTTAACCATGGTCTGGAACACATCCTCAGAAGGCCAATAGTAGCCTAAGACTACGTCACAATGCCTACGTCATTCACCTCACTTCATCTCATCATGGAGGCATTTTATTATCTCACAAGAAGAGGGGTGAGTACAGTACAATAAATAATATTTGGAAACAGAGAGACCACATTCACATAACTTTAATTACAGTATATTGTTATAATTGTTCTATTATTAGTTATTGTTGTTAATCTCTTACTGTGCCTAATTTATAAATTAAACTTTATCATAGGTATGTATATATAGGAAAAAGCATTATATATATAGGGTTTGGTACTATCCATGGTTTCAGATGTGCACTTGGGGGTCTTGGAACATATCCCCCATGGGAGGAAGGGGACTATTATAGTTTTATTTTTCTAGAAATATTTAATGCCACTTAACTAATTTTTTAATAGTAAAATAAAAACTTTAGCTTTTAAAAATCATTTAAATTTTAAAATGTACTATTCATTAATTATAATTGGCATTTTGTTTTTTCTGCCTTAATAGGTAATTTAAGATATTTTACAAGAAAAAGATTTGCGGGGGAGGGGGTGGGGGAATGGGATAGACTGGTGATGGGTAGTAAGGAGGGCACGTATTGCATGGTGCACTGGGTGTTATACGCAACTAATGAAGCATCAAACTTTACATCGGAATCTGGGGATGTACTGTATGGTAATTAACATAATATAATAAAATAAAATTTAAAAAAAAAGAAAAGAAAAAGATTTGCGGGGAACATATATGAAAATAATTAAATTTTACTCTAATTTATAATGTTTTATTAAAACACTCAAATTTTGTATATTTTGAATGCAGTTACAGTTTATTTTTTTAATCTTTTAGATCATAGATGCTATTTTCACAAGTTTTGTGAAAATCTTGGTCACAGCAGCATAATTAGTGATTTGCTGAAACTAAGACGAGGGAAATAAATAAACAAAAATTTATGAATTATGATTGCCTTTATTTTATAATCACAGTAGAATACCCAGATGTGCACTAATAATTAAATTCACTCATCTTTCATATTTTGCCTATTTTTAGTCATATTAAAAAGCACAGCTTTACACATATTTCAATTTTATCACTCTGAAGGGATATTTTTCAAGGCAGAAGGATAAAATAGGTTTTATTAAACAGTTTTCCTGCTTGAATTATAATCTATGCATATGTAGACATATGGTATGTGGGCCTCCATTTGAATTCTTGCCCTCCTTTCATGACTTAGCCTAGGAAACCTGCAGCCCTCTTGCAGTAAGGTAGAGAGGAATGGAACCTGTCCAAATCAGTTTATCATGAGGGGTGCTTTTGGTCTAACAAGTCTAAGACAGAGAACAGACCTATTCCTTGCTTTTGTGGCAAAATAAACAAAATCTGCCCCATGGAACTTGGCCAATTGTATACGTCAGAATTGAGGGGACATAAGCATCTCCACCCCCCACAATATCCAAGGAGCTGTAATCTGGCAGTCCAGGCGTGTCAGCAGGAGTCTCTTAGTGGAGAGCTCTTATTCAGTGAGGTGAGTGGCAGTGTCGGTGGTCCATCTACCCTCCAGCAGGACCCCAGATAAGCTATAGGGGATGGAGGCCTAGTCCAATCTCTTGAAAAATGGCAGGCACCTGGACGGCTCAGTCAGTTAAGTGTCTGACTCTTGATTTCGGCTAGCATCATGATCTCAGGGTTGCTAGATCGAGCCCCGCATCAGACTTCGCTGGGTGTGGAGACTGCTTAAGATTCTCTCTCTCCCTGTCCCTCTGCCCCTCCCCCCCAAGCTCTTGCTCTCCCTCTCTCTAAAAAGAAAAAAAGAAAAGAAAAAATGGCAAAACCTAAGCATATTTTGAGTATCCCAATCCAGTAAGCTCGTAATAAGGAAAGATTCCACTTCTGACAGAGGATCTTGGTGTCTAAAGCATATATGGCAGCAAAAGTTTAAGCACACACATCCGAGGGAAGCATGGTGGGTGATTAGGAAAGGGGCAGCTTAAGGGACAGATACTAGGGCACCAGAAATCACCCTGGAAGTGTGAAAGTGGCAGAAGTGTAGGGCTGATAACAGAAATAAGCCTAGGGGCGCCTGGGTGGCACAGCGGTTAAGCGTCTGCCTTCGGCTCAGGGCGTGATCCCGGCGTTCTGGGATCGAGTCCCACATCAGGCTTCTCTGCTATGAGCCTGCTTCTTCCTCTCCCACTCCCCCTGCTTGTGTTCCCTCTCTCGCTGGCTGTCTCTATCTCTGTCAAATAAATAAATAAAATCTTTAAAAAAAAAAAAAAAAGAAATAAGCCTAGACACCACCTGCAGGTAAAAATGAGCTCTATTTTATTTTATTTTTAACCTTTATTGATCATCTTTTTTTATTTTTGTTCTTAGGTAATCTCTACTCCCAACGTGGGGCTTGAACTCAGGACCCGAAGATCAAGCATCGCATGCTCTACACGCTGAGCCAGCCCCGCGCCCCCAAAATGATATATGCCCGCCTGGGTCGGGACTGTCTCCAGAACTGGAAAGCCCATGGTGATAATGTTGGATCTGGAAGAGCAAGGACGATGGAGCCTCAGTAGTTGGCTTCAGGGCAGCCATTTCTGAGTAAAAGGTCTTTCAGCACCCATCACATACAGCCTTCAGATTACCCACTCCCACAAAACATTACATAAATCAATTCTAGTTGCTGAGTGATGACAGTATGCCGTAGAGGGGGAAGCAGGCGAAGTGATGGGGACACTGCAGACCAGTCCCCCTTAGCAGTCGGTAGTGGAGATTGGAGGAAGTGGGGTGATCTGGTAGAGTAAAGAAGAGAAAGCTGCCAAAAGAGAAAGAGGAGAAAATTACCAAAGCAGAATTCTTGGGAGGAAAGGTGGGGATAACAGCAGAGCACAGGGAAGGCTGGCTTGGGCATTTATTTTAGTAGGAGAGAAGGCAGAAAACATGGGACAGAGGATACACAGGTTTATTGAACTCCTACAATATCCCAGGACTGCCCAAATGAGTTCTATGATCTTAATTCATTTAATTCTCCCCCAAACTCTATGAGACAGGTATTGTTATCATCCTCGTCTTACAGAAGAAGAAATTCAGCCACTGGGTGTATAAGTTGCCCCCAGTGCCCATAACTAGCAAGTGGCAGAGTTGAGATTTGAACCTGAGCTATTGTATTGACTCCACACTTTGAGCTCTTAACACCAGTAGTAAAGCCCTGCACACGGGGAAGATGGTAGATTTGATGGTGGGAAGAACGGCAGAGAATGAATAATTATGCTTCCCAAGAAATTTGCTTCACGAAAGACCTCCAATAAACAAAAAATAATACTTCTTACATGAAATCCCCAAATATAGTGCCTCTCGCTTAGCATTGGAAGAATCTAGGATGTGTTCTTTTTTTTTTTTTAATTTTTTATTATGTGAGTCACCATACAGTACATCCTTAGTTTTTGATGTAGTGTTCCATGATTCATTGTTTGCATATAACACCCAGTGCTCCATGCAATACGTGCCCTCCTTAATACCCATCACCGGCCTATCCCAATCCCCCACGCCTCTCCCCTCTGAAGCCCTCAATTTGTTTCCCAGAGTCCATAGTCTCTAGTGGTTCTAAAAAACACAATATCCTTTTTTCATTTTGGCCACTAGGGGGAAGAGTGGAATATAAAAAAAATTAGTTTATCCTCCGGGATTCTCAGTGGCTGGTCCTTGGTGTTAGTTCTTTCCCTAACATTAGCAGTATATAAAACTTATTTTGTGTTTTTTACTTATCAGAGATCATTTTCAAATAAGACTCATTAAAGCATCCATAAATGTTTTTCTCCACTTTCTAATATATATGTCATATATATATTTATGCTTAATGAAAGAAAATAGACACGAGAAACCATATAGTGTATGATTCCATTTATATGAATGTCCAGAGAAGGCAAAGCTCTAAAGACAGAACATAGTTTAGCAGTTGCCCGGATGTGGGCTCAGGGGAACGGGGGTTGACAGTGAATGTATGTGAGGGATCCTACTGAGTGATCAAAATGTTCTAAACTGATATGGTGATGGCCACATAGGTAAAATAGTAAAATAACTATATGAAAAAATCATTGAATTGTACACTTGAAAGGACTGAATTATATGATTTGTAAAATATGCCTTGAAAAACTGTTGGAAAAAAAGAAACGTAACATTTTATGAATCAACTAAAAACCCCATGGATTCAAGAAGATTAAAAATAGAGGTTTATGTATGCATAGAAATGTCTAGGGTCACTATTAGGAGTGATTAACTCTCAGAAATGCTATTGTAGGGGCGCCTGGGTAGCTCAGTCCAACTCTTGATTTTGGTTCAGGTTGTGATCTCAGGGTTGTGAGATGGAGCCCCATGTCAGGCTCCACGTTCAGCAGGCAGTCTGCTTGGGATACTCTCTCTCCCTCTTCCCCTGCCCCTTCCCACCGCTGTCTCTCTCTCTCAAATAAATAAATAAATCTTTTTAAAAAATGCTATTGTAGGGGCGCCTGGGTGGTACAGCGGTTAAACGTCTGCCTTCGGCTCAGGGCGTGATCCCAGCGTTATGGGATCGAGCCCCACATCAGGCTCTTCCGCTATGAGCCTGCTTCTTCCTCTCCCACTCCCCTGCTGTGTTCCCTCTCTCACTGGCTGTCTCTATCTCTGTCGAATGAATGAATGAATGAATGAATGAATAAATAAATAAATAATGCTATTGTAGGGGAAAACTGGGAAATGTTTTATATACTCTTTCTGTATGATTTTGGGGGCAATAATTAAAAATTTAAAAACTAAATTTTAAGAGATAGGAAGTGAAGATGCAGGAAATGCACTGGAATTATGATTATATAATATATCTAATGACATATATAATTATAAATCATGAACTTTAGATAGAATATGACTCATATTTTTATCTTTCTGTTTATTTTTTAATTAAAAATGATTCATATTACTTTTACAGTAAAAACTGGAAAGAGTTTAATTTAAAAAGCCAGAAAATACTGAGGTAGCTTTTTTTTAAAGTTAACTTCAGCACAATGTTTATGGTATTTCATATGTAACAGGGCATTTTTTAGCTCCACAAAGGCCTGGGGCTTAGTTAGATAAAAAGAACTGGCTTTGGAGCTTGGACCCTATCTAGTGAAGCTGAAAGGTATTCTCCTCTCATTTTTTGCATCTACAAATTAGTGTAGGGATGGTAGGAAAAAACTCTGGTGAGATTAGAAGTTGGGACGTAGATCCTTTCTTTGAAGGTTCACGTGTTTTAGTACATGTCTGATGGCTGTGGGGAGCCAGATAGGAATCAGATAAACTATCAGAGAGTTAAAATGAGGGAGGAAAAAAAATTTTTTTTTAGATTTTTAAAAAAATTTTATTTACTTGACAGAAAGAGGAGAGCAAGAGAGAGAGAGCGAGAGAGCACAAACAGGGGTGTTGGGCAGAGGGAGAGGGGGAAACAGACTCCCCACTGAGCAAGGAGCAAGAGGTGGGACTCGATCCCAGAACCCTGGGATCATGACCTGAACTGAAGGCAGACACTTAACCAACCGAGCCACCCAGGCACTCCAGGAGAAGAAAATCCTTGAGAGGACATTTGCTAGAGGGGAGGAACAATCTGGACTCATGACCCACACCCTTCTGTAGGACCTGAATCCCTGGAGGCAGACGTTCACTTGGGGTCCAGTGTGTAGTTGAGGCAGGGGTTTCTCCGTACCTAGATACTGTTAGAATGTCTTGAAGAAAAATGTCAGTTTGGGATGGATTGGAAGAACTGTGCTGAGAAGGCCGCTTCTGAGAGTGACACTGGAGCAAAGTGCCTGGAAGAAACAGCCCCACGCACGCTGGCGGAGACCTGTCTCGGGAGTCATGGAGACAGAGCAGGGCCCCAGGGCTGACACGAACTCACCTTAGAATATAAGTCTCTGGAAGATGAAGATTTCTGTCTGTCCTGGCATCTGCTTAGAACAGTGCGGACATGTAGCAGGCACGCCATAACTACTTACAGATGATGCGGGAACGGGAGCGGGAACGTGTGAGTGGGAGCCCAGGCAGACCTTTGGCCTGTGGTGCTCTTGTGGTTTCAGCCCACAACAGCTGTCCTGGCAGGAAGGCCACGGTTCCAGTGGCCACAGGCAAGGGCAGGCAAGGTCTGCCAGTCAGTGATGCATGTGTCACACACGACTGACACGTAGAAGGAAAACATCTCACTAACTCATTTTTAGAAAGTCAAGAGTGAGGGTGCTCTGTCATCCTTCAGACATTGAACTGACCCTCCCCGCTCATGTGTGCTCTCCTTGGAGCTGCAGCTCCGATCTGAGAGAGCGACCTTGCAGCGTACAACGGAGACGGTTCTAGACATAGCATATGCCAAGTTTCTGAAACAGAAATGATAACTTGGTGTGGTCCGGAAACACGGTTGTAATCTTGCTTAGAGTTTTAGGGGGGCGGTTTAGGGAGAAGTGGAGAGAAAGGTGGAATGAATGTCAGGAAATATGCTTTAAAATAATGGTAGTTTTTAGGGGCGCCTGGGTGGCTCGGTCATTAAGTGTCTGCCTTCAGCTCAGGGCATGATCCCAGAGTCCTGGGATCAAGCCCTATATCAGGCTCCTCCTCTGGGAGCCTGCTTCTTCCTCTCCCACTCCCCCTGCTTGTGTTCCCTCTCTTGCTGGCTCTCTCTCTCTCTGTCAAATAAATAAATAAATAAATAAATAAATAAATAAATAAATAAAATCTTTTAAAATAATAAAATAAAATAAAATAATGGTAGTTTTTAAAAAATAGCATCTCTGAAGTGGGCCGCATTTAGAATGGAATGGTTAGGCTGTAGTTGCATGTGTTATTCTTCCTGAAAAATGAAGATCTAAATTCAACAAGTCTAATAAAATGCCTTATCACATATTGGTCTCCTTTGAACCAAGAAAATGCCCAAGAATGTCGTAATTATCTAATGTGTATTGCTTTAGAAAAAAAAGGGAAACTTCTGATTGGAAAGTGGAGCAACGCAACCCAGATAGCTTAGCTGAGACAGAGCGGTCAATAACGTACTTGCCTAATGCTAAGAAGAGTTGCCTGTAGGTACTGCTGTTCTGATTACATAACAGCCACATTAAAAAAAAAAATTAGTTCATGTGAAAGCACGGAAATGCTTCAGGCATGAATACAGCAGTAACTGTGTGAAAGGACCAGTAAAGCAATGCTCCTGTCTGAAAATGTCCCTGTTCTGCAATTCTTATGGTTATATTCCAAGATGTTATTGCTCCAGGGAGCACTGACATTCGTTCAGCAGCCGGCATACACCCTCCTGTAGAGTAGTCGTGCCGACAGGCGTTACCGACAGGCGTTACCTACAGACCCCAAACATCTTAGACCATCTCTGCATGGTCACCTGGAAGGCCCGCTGACCCCCGTCCCCACTTCTTCTTCTGGTCAATGCTACTCACCCTTCAAAACTCAGGGGAGAAATTGTCTTTGCCTAGAAGCCCTGTGACCACGGTTCCCTTCCCCACGTTCATAGGCGCCCGGAGCTACTTTAACACTGTGTGTCTTACCAATTTTATAGCACATTTTGTCTGTCTTTCTCTCTGATGAGAATGTAAGCTTTTCCATCTATCCAGGCACCTAGCACAATGCCAGTGCCATAGCAGGCCGTTCGAGAAACGTCCATTAATAAATGTCGTTCAGAGTCTTGAAAAGTAGTAAATTGATCTGACCAAATAAAAGCAGTTGCTTCGAGAGCTCCCGATAGCAAGTGTTGATGCTTTCAGTGGTCATGAAAAGAGGGGAAAAATTAAGAAGCACTGTTGAGTTTTCTTTCAGTTTCTTCTCTCCAAAAGCCCAGTAAGAATTCACTATGGCTTTCTCCTTATCCTCAGAAAAAAATCTAAAAATGAGGATAATCACCTTTCTTTCCGTTTTCAGCAAGGGCTGTTGTTGTGTGGCGAGGAAAATGACAGGCAGGGAAGGCTCTGGAGAACCTGGACCCTTTCCTTCTCTTCCAGGTTCAGGATGGCACATTCCCAACTCCCTCCTGACCACAAAAAGTGAGAATCTAGCCTCAAATCTGCAACACCTCTCACTAATGAGGAAAACTGTTCTTGAATTTCCGTTTGACAGAAATACGACAGAACCACCGGTCTTTGATCAACCTGGCTAATCACAGAACCTGTAACAGATCCCGGAAGGGAACCCTAGGAGAATATTTGGCTCTACGGGCCAAGCAACCTTGAAATGGAGCTGGAAGCTTTACCATACAATCGAGCGACAGATTTTTTAGTTTTTAGTCCAATCTTTTTAATCAATTGTAAAAGATGGCATGTACTTTTCTTGGAATATTTTAGGCAGGGCCTTTTATAAGTATTATTTGTCCTGAAGTTGGGTAGATCTTCCTTTATCCCTAACCCACATTTTACATTTCAGAAAACAAAGCAGGAAATTACTTCAAGAAAATCCCTGGCAGAAAATCAAATATTTTCAAAGCATTCAGAGGAATGGAATCTTTTTAAATTAAAACTTGCCAAGGTGGGGTTGAGGGGAGCAAGTAATGTCCAATCCTTTTTTTTTTTTTTTTAAGATTTCATTTATTTATTTTTAAGAGAGAGAGAGCACAAGCACAAGCAGGGGGCACTTCAGGCAGAGGGAGGGGGAGAAGCAGGCTCCCCACTGAGCAGGGAGCCTGATACGGGACTCCATCACTGAACCCTGGGATCATGACCTGAGCTGAAGGCAAACTTAACTGACTGAGCCATCAAGCACCCTAATTCTTAATGTCCCAAAGGAGGCAGGTGGGGGACTATCATTCTGCTATCTATCCATCATAATTAGACACAATTTCTCATTTCTATCTGGGAACACATTGGGACCCGCTCTGACCTCCTATGTCCCAGCAGTCCAAAGGAGGTAAAAAGGCAGCTTTTTGTCTGCATTTTCGGGCCATGGAGAGCACTTTGGCTGTCACCTGCATCTCTGCTTCTAAGTCTTTAGTGACTGGGGAGGTGCTTAGCTGGTTGCATCTTTTCTGAGTGCAGAAGCTGCAGTAGAGAACCAGAAACACCTTCCAGAAAATGCCATTTATTTGTGCAGTCTGGGTATCTCCTTTCTGGAGGCAGAAAAGAATTCTATGACTTTTACCAAGTCCTAAGATTTTGAGAGGTAGTGAATCTCATTCTCATTTTAATGGAATGAATTCTTATTACTGTATTTCTTTTCTATGTGAAATATACTCACACTCCTTGAAAATTAAAATTACTGAAGTAATTACTGAAGTCAGTGCAGTGAGTGGTTAACTCTCAGGAAGGTTAGAGGAACAGTAGAGAGGACTCCTGGGTGGCTCAGTCGGTTGAGCGTCTGCCTTTGGCTCAAATTGTGATCCCAGCTTCCTGGGATCGAGACCAGCAACAGGCTCCTTGCTCAGCGGGGAGCCTGCTTCTTGCTCTGCCTGCCCCTTCCCCCTGCTGTGCTCTATCTCACTAACTCTCTCTCAAATAAATAAGATATTTTTAAAAATTCTCCTATGTGGCTTTCCCCTATTTCATTTCTCTCTCTCCCTCCTCAGAGGTAACCGCATATTCTAAAATCATATGCATCATGTGTATGCATATATTTACACTTTTATACATGGGTATCTATAAATAACAGAATCTTTTTCTTATTTTTAAGTATATGGTATGACACATTATGTACCACTCGCGTTTTCCACTCAATGTATTTTTGAGATTTATCCATGTTAATATATGTCTTTCTATTTCCTTCATTTTCACTGCTATATACTGTTCCCATTCTTTGCTCCCCCCCACTGCTTTTCTGCTTATACAAATACAAATACATAAACCTCCAATTTTTTTTATTCATTATTGATTACAAGAAAACTTGAAATAACGGGTCCTAAATTTCTTTCTTTTTTTAATAGAGTATTTATTTATTTATTTTGAGAGAGAGTATGCGCACACGAAGGGAGGAGGGACAGAAGGACAGGGAGAAAGAGAATCCCAAGCAGGCTTCATGCTCAGCTTGGAGCCTGAGGCAGAGTCTGATTCGGGGCTCAATGTCACAACCCAGAGAACATGACCCTAGCCAAGATCAAGTCTAACACTTAACCAACAGCGCCACCCAGGTGCCCCTAGGTCCTAAATTTCAATAGCACTTAATGAAAAACAGTAGTAAGCTGTTGAAACAAGAGATTTTGAGAACTCCAAGCACAATTCTCTTTTCTTTAGAAAGAAATGTAAGGGTGAATATTATATTTGCATATCAGTTACCAAAAATTTAAAGAAATCTATGTATTTGTTCTATCTTGTCACCAGAAAATTGGTTTTCTAAGTTTGTTTACTGAAAATGGCAAAAAAAAAAAAAAAAAAGACCCACACCAAAAAACCCACAACCCACCTTTCCTGTAACATTTACAGTTTTATTTTCATAGGTAATTGCATTGGTTAAAATGTGTGCTGTAGAAAACTTAGTTTTCTTTAAATTATAAATAATGTTTGCATAGGAGGTAGCTCTTGTTCAATAATTTTGTCATATTTAACCAATTATCACTGATAATCACAACTGATAATGTGAAACAAGCTTTTTCTTATTAATCTCAATATATAATTGATATATAAGATATATATAATACGTAGGGGTATTCTTCTTTATAAATAAGTTTTTTGCCTAGAAAAATAAATTACTCATGAGATTAATTTTATATCCATGCAGAATCTCAATTTTCTAGGATAAAATTATATCAACAAATCATACTTTATTTTTCATTTCCTTTTTTTAAAATTTTTTAAATTTTTAAAAATTTTAAATTTTTTTAAGTAAGTTCTAGGCCCAATGTGGGGCCTGAATTCATGAGCCCAAGATGAAGAGCCCATGCTCTACCAGTTGAGCCAGCCAGGAGCCCCAAATTAGTCAATCTTTTTATTCTGTTTTGTAATTTTGTGTCTGAGGTATCCTTCCCTGTTCTAAAGTCAAAGAAATATTTTCTCCCAAAAATATTAAATTTTTTCATCTCACTTGAGCATTGTTCATCCATCTGGAATTTTCTGACTGCATATTGTAAGGTAATGGGCTAATTTTGTTTTATTTTTCCATTTGGATACCCAATAATCCCTGCACCACTTATTAAAGAGTTCATCATTTCCTCACTCATTTCTTTTTATTTTTTTTAAGATTTTTTTAAAGTAATCTTTATACGTATGTGGGGCTCAAACTCACAACCTCGAGATCAAGAGTCGCCTCCTCCACCAGCTGAGCCAGCCCCTCACTGGCACCCCCTCACTGATTTCTAATCAGCCATGATTCTTTCCATCTATGTGCAGGCGTATTCCTCAGCTCCCCATTCTTTTCCATTGGCTGTTACCTCTTAGTTGCTATAGCTTTATAGCTCTTTATATCTACTAGAGTAAGTTCCCAGACACAACGTTCTCCATGTTTTAACCATCTATTTTTAGCCATAGATTGATAAGAGACTGCAAACAATGGGAATTTGACTCATCCACGTGATGACATTCCACACAGTCCAGATGATGGCCAACTGTGAGCACGGACAAGAATATGAGAAATTCTGCTTCCAATTAATACTGAGTTATGAGGAAACAGGAAATTGACTTTCAGGGAGAAGCAGAAAATATGACTGTAACCAACATAGCCAATAGGTAAAAAAGAGTTAAGGTGGTCCTGGGAACCCTGCTTCGTGACCGCTGGATTCACTGGTAAATTTTTTTAAGTGTGTTATCATTGGACAAGAAATGTCTTTGCGAGAATTTATATAAGCTCTCATGTCAACTTTATTATACTGATTTGATTTTGGAATGATTAAGAAATAATATGAAGATACTTCTGGATATTTCTGTTCAGCTTTCAGCTGAGGAGAAAGCCAGGCACTGTCATGAAGAGTCATGTTTAACTACTTGGGAAACAATCTCTTCAGGAGCAGTGAAGCCAGAATAACGTGAAGTGGCACCTGTGATTGCACTGGAATCTGCCTGTGGCTACAGTTCTCATGTAAATTGATGAATGTGGTGATGCTTGTTCTAAAGCTGCAGAGGCTTCCCAGAGCACTGTTGGACCAAACCCCTATGCTCATTCTCTCTAGACGAGTAACAAAGATATGATGGGAAACGGTCTACATACAAACCTGAGCAAGACATCTATAAATGGAATGCTTTGTGGGGGGGGGATACAAATGGAATGAAAATTCCATTCCGAATAACAAGTGGGCTTTGTACTATGAGAAGAAAAATATAGGCCAATTTCTTTATGGAAAAACACACATTTATATTTGAGAATATCTTCACTCAGGTTTCCATACAATCTGAGAAAATTTTGTATTTACCTTAGAAGCTATAATTATTTTAGTGAAATCAACAATCTGAACTTTTCTCAAGATTTACCTCTTGGAATATATTTATGAAATTGCTGTTTGGGGGGGGGGCGCCTGGGTGGCTCAGTTGATTAAGCGTCTGACTTTGGCTCAGGTCATGATCTCAGGGTCCTGGGATCGAACTCCACTTCAGGCTCCGCACTCAGCGGGGAGTCTGTTTCTCTCACTCTGCCCTTCCCTTTTCTCGCTCTCTCTCTCAAATAAATAATTAAATTAAAAAAAAAAGAAATCGCTGTTTTGTAGGTCAAGATGGCCGAATATCAGCAGTAAGTACCGGTCAATTCTATACACCAGGCCATAACTCTCTGAGCCTCATAATTTCATTCAACAAACTATTGAGGGTCCTAATATGGTGTTTCTTCTCAGGCAACTCCCATTCTATTTAGAGATTCTAAAATGTAAACAAATAATTGAAAAACAGAACAATAAATGCAATGGTAGAGAAGGTTCAGAATGACACAAAGGGAGGTGTGAAAGATTCAGCTCAGTCCAATGAGGAAAGGTGTTGAGAAGCAGATGATGTTTGAGCTGAGTAACTAGAAAGCTGTTGAGTGAGGAATTGGGAGTGTCTTTCCA
This sequence comes from Ailuropoda melanoleuca, assembly GCF_002007445.2. Taxonomy (NCBI): domain Eukaryota; kingdom Metazoa; phylum Chordata; class Mammalia; order Carnivora; family Ursidae; genus Ailuropoda; species Ailuropoda melanoleuca. The sequence goes on along the minus strand of NC_048222.1, from coordinate 114,808,076 downwards.
GGTGGAGGGAACTACATGTAAAAATCTTTGAGGCATAAAATAGGATGACAAGTTCAAATAATGATGCTGTTAAATCATTTAGGCTATTTGGATCAAGGATGAGGGAAAGTGGCTGGAAACTGCAGAAAAACAGGAGTCAGGACAGAAAATATGAAAGGGGAGGGGCACCTGGGTGGCACAGCGGTTGGGCGTCTGCCTTTGGCTCAGGGCGTGGTCCCGGCATTATGGGATCGAGCCCCACATCAGGCTCCTCTGCTATGAGCCTGCTTCTTCCTCTCCCACTCCCCCTGCTTGTGTTCCCTTTCTCGCTGGCTGTCTCTCTCTATCAAATAAATAAATAAAATCTTAAAAAAAAAAAAAAAAAGAAAGTATGAAAGGGGAGAGACTGAACAGGTGTGGTTTGTGGAGGGTCTCAGATGTCATACCATAGAATAAGAATTTTGACTGTAGTGTAATCACAAATTTAAATGTTCTCAACTGGATATTGGTGGGCTGGTGAAAGCTTTAAACTGGGAGGTAACATGTTCAACTTATCTTTTTAGAAGGATAACTCTGTAAATGGCATGGTAGGGAGGCTCGCTATGTGGCTACAGGTGTGAGGAACTGAGCTAAGGGAACAGTTTGGAGACAGTATGGGGATGGAGAGGACTGGGAGGAGTGAGAGCTGTGATGGTGGTAAGTTCAAAAGAGTTTAGTTTCAGAATATTTTCTACCATTTGAGTTCTTTTTAAAAATGTTACATTTTCCTTATTGAAAGTTTTAATTTGAGTAAAATAACTGGGTCAAGGCTTTGTAAAATCTGCTTTCTAAATATCTTAACAAGAGGGGCGCCTGGGTGGCTCAGTTGTTAAGCGTCTGCCTTCGGCTCAGGGTGTGATCCTGGGGTCCTGGAATCAAGCCCCACATTGGGCTTCTTGCTCTGCTGGGAGCCTGCTTCTGCCTTTCCCACTCCCCCTGCTTGTGTTCCCTCTCTAGCTGGCTGTCTCTCTCTATGTCAAATAAATAGATAAAATCTTTTAAAAAATATCTTAACAATAGAATAAAATCACTGCATGATTAGTTCAATTATCATCTAATTGAAAGATTAATTTTCTTTCTTTCTTTCTTTCTTTCTTTCTTTCTTTCTTTCTTTCTTTTTTTAGACAGAGAGTGCGTGCACAAGCGGGGGTGGGTGGATGAAGGCCGAGAGAGAGAGGGAGAGGGAGAGAATCTTAAGCAGACTCCAGGCTCAGCACAAAGCCCTACTGGTGGCTTGATCTTAAGACCCTGAGATTATAACCTGAGCAAAAACCAAGATTCAGGCGCCCAACTGACTGAGTTATCCAGGCGTCCCTGGAAAAATGAATTTTAAAAATCACTTTAAGGGCACCTGGGTGGCTCAGTCAGTTAACCATCTAACTTCAGGGCAGGTCATCATCTCAGGACCTTGGGATCAAACCCCGTGCAGGGCTCTGCGGCATGCCCAGGGTGGAGTCTGCTTGTCCCGCTCCCTCTGCCCCTCCCCCTGCTCATGCTCTCTCTCTCTCAAATAAATAAATAAAATCTTTCAAAAAATCAGTTTAATTGTTCATTCTATGTGGTTTCTGCTTGAGACATAATAGATAAAACCACAGTCTACAAATCTTCCACTCCAAAGGAACGTTCTTTCCCTAATCCTGAGGGAAAGCATTTCTTTTCTTTCTATTTTTTTTTGGGGGGGGCATTTCTGATATGTGAGAAGGGATTCTCATTCTTAAACGGGAGTAATAATGTCCACAATATTCTCATCTTCATGTCACCTGATAAAGGAAAAAGCTAATTTTCTCTTGATCCTCTTCCTCCACCCCAGAAAATCATTATCCATAAGAAATAATCTCAGAAAATAATTACAATAGTTTGATCATTAATTTGGACAATGATTACTTAAAATGATACATCCATGTGAAAAATTTAAATAATAATACTTAACTGGCCAAATTCCTCCCATTTATTCGCTAAAACTTGCCCCAGAAGTTAAGTAAAATAAATAAATCTTTTTCTAGATATTTCTTTACAGGTATTTTTAACTGAGGAAAAACCTTATATAATGTGCTTTAATATAATGGACAGTGTTGTTTCTGGTCAACAGATGTTATCTGACAGGACAAATACTTGGCACAGAAATTACTAACACATTCAGAAACTAATCTTCGCTGAATTCAGCTTTGCCTCGAAGCTGGCTGTGGAATACATGGCATTGGAAAATTCACGTTTAAAAAAAACGGACAGAGTAGTTTTTTCAGGTATTTCAAAACTACTCCATACATTTCTTCCAATAGTAAAAGTAATGTTTAAATTTCAGGGGCACATCATTGATTAAAACATATGTTGTGTCTTTATAAATTCAGTCCTCTTCCATATCCCTGTCTTCAACAAACAGAACGTGGTTATCTGATTCTGCTGCCATTTTTAATCTTCCATAATTGGTTTCATATTCTAAACCCCGCACTCTGTCTCATTTTGATTTTTTAAGGTATATTTTTAATTTTATTAAAATCAGCCAATGGGGCACCTGGGTGGCTCAGTTGGTTAAGCATCTGCCTTTGGCTTAGGTCATGATCCCAGGGTCCTGGGATGGAGTCCTGAGTCAGGCTCCCTGCTCACTGGGAAATCTGCTTGTCCCTCACCCTCTGCTCTCCTGGTGCTGTCTCTGTATCTGTCTCAAATAATACAATCTTTCAAAATAAATAAATAAATACATATATAAACAATAAATAAATAAATAAAATCAGCTAGTGGTCTAATAATAAAAATGTTGTTTATGAAATTCTGTTGTTAAACTTTCATTACATTGCTTGTTAAAGTCTAAAAAAGGCTAATAAAATATAGATTGTGTTTGGACTTGATAGCTGCTTTTTCAAACGGTTGTTCTAAATAAATACTGGATTTTATTTTATTTTATTTTTTTAAAAGATTTTATTTATTTAGAGCGACAGCCAGTGAGAGAGGGAACACAAGCAGGGGGAGTGGGAGAAGAAGAAGCAGGCTCCCAGCAGAGGAGCCTGACATGGGACTCGATCCCAGAAGGCTGGGATCACGCCCTGAGCCAAAGGCAGACGCTTAACGACTGCGCCACCCAGGCAACCCTAAATACTGGATATTAAAAGGAAAAAATCCTTTTATTTGCAGTCACATTTGGCATTTAGTAGTTCTAAAAATTTTTTTCAGAAAAGGCAACAACTGGCCAGAAGGTAAAGCCAGACAAATTCTGGATCTGTGGGGTACAGCTCATTCTTCCTTCATCCTGGTTGAGGAATGTCACAGGCAACAACACAAAAGCCAGTCTGCACCAAATTCAAAGTTAAGTTTTACTTCCTAATTATCTTAACTACATATTGCTGCTTACACCACCCCAACTTCATGGCTTAGAACGCAGCCCTCGGACTTGCTCACAATTTTGGGATCAGCGATTTTGTCTGGGTGTTCAGCTGGGTGTTTCTTATCTGCTCTTGCCTGGGATAACTCAACTGCAGTCCTCTGGCATGGAGGCTGGGACTGGAGGGTCCAGGATGGCCTCACTCACATATCTGGAGTTAGCGCTAGCTATAGGTGGGGCCTCTCTCTCCATAAGGTCTTTTATTCTGATGGAGACCACGTGGTGGTCTCAAGGTCCCAAGGAAGTGAGAACTCTCATGAAAGTCACTTCCACAGCATTCCATCAAAGCAAGCTCAAACTCAAGGAGATGGAAAAATAGTCTCCATCTCTTGATGGGAAGAGATGTAAAGGCATACTTCACAGGAGTGTATATGTGGAAAGAATATGTGACTGTTTTTTTCCAGTCTACCACACTAACGATGGCTCAAAACTCAAATAATATGGAAAAAGATTGATCAGTTTAATTATGCAAAAAAATAAAAATAAAAAAAACTCTTGTACTACCAAAACACCATAAGTAAAGTAAGAGATGAATGACAGACTTGGAAAATACTTGTAATTTATATCAGACAAAAGTTTGCTGTCTCTAGTACATAGAGAATTTCTAAAAAATAGAAAAGTAAAGGACAAACAAGACTATAAAAAATGCATTGGAGGGGCGCCTGAGTGGCTCAGTCGGTTAGGCATCCGACTCTTGGTTTCATGGCTCAGGTCATGATCTCAGCGTCCTGGGATTGAGCTGCAGGTGGGGTTCTGTGCTCAGTGGGGAGTCTGCTTGAGATTCTCTCTCCCTCTCCCTCTACCCTTCCCCCCCCATGCTCTCTCTCTCTAAAATAAATAAATACATCTTTAAAAAAAAGTAATGAGGACTATCTCTATGTATTACAATAGAGTGATCTCCAGGTGCATAGTTAAATGGAAAAAAGCAAGGTGGAAAAAAAATATATATAGTATGTTACTGTTTATCTAAGAAAGAAGGGTAACTATATATATATATATACTTTAACCCCAAAAATGGAAGGAAAACCCCCCCACAAAGTTTTATACTTTCTTATAGAAGAGTGGAAGGAATAAAAAGGTAGACTTCTCTGCATATATTTTGTTCTATAGATTTGACTTTAGAACCAAATAAGTAGTTTACATTGTTATTAAGAACTTTGGGGACGCCTGGGTGGCTCAGTCGGTTAAGAGGCTGCCTTCAGCTCAGGTCATGATCCCAGGGTCCTGAGATCGAGCCCCGCATTGGACTCCCTGCTCAGTGGAGACCTGCTTCTCCCTCTCCCTCTGTCCCTCCTCCTTGCTTGTGCTCACTCTCTCTCTCTCTCAACTAAATAAAATTTAAAAAAAAGAAATTTGATATAGGGGTACCTGGGTGACTCACTTAGGTAAGTGTCCAACTCTTGATTTTGGCTCAGGTCGTGATCTCAGGGTCATGGGATTGAGCCCTGTGATGGACTCTGGGCTCAGCATGCAGTCTGCTAGAGATTCTTTCCCCTTCTTTTCCCTCCCGCTCTGCTTCTCACTATCCCCACTCAGGCTCTTTCTCTCTCTAAAATAAATAAATAAATAAAATCTTTAAAAAAAAAAAGAACTTAATCAAATAAGCAAATATTGATCAACTGCAATTTGTGGACTTTAATTGGATTCTAATTCAAAGAAGAAATTGAAGGAAGGAAAACCCTTTTGAGGCAGTTGAAGAAATTAAATCACTGACTAGATTATTAGTCAATATAAAGAATTGTTAATGTTATCATTATTATTATTTTACATACAGGCAGTGGTGGTGATGAAAGATAAGTGGGTGGGACTAAAAATACAGGATTTGCCTAGAGTTGATAATTGGTAATTGGGATGCAGGGCTTATGAAGATTCCCTTATACTGTTCTCACTACTTTCATTTGAAATTTTCCACAATAAAATGTTAATAAGAAAAAAATGTATTTAAATTATGTTTTTAAGATGAGGAAATTCTTCTTGTTGAAAGACTTCTGGTGGGCATTGTTATGTCTGAATAAAATACTTGGAATTGTGGTGATTCATCCTGTGATTATGAGAAAAGCCTACCGAGGATAAAGCCAAAACATTTTTAATAGCAGAGCAGAATAACAGAAACAACCTGGTTCTTGATGACTGAACCACAAAATATACCAAGCTCGGAGCAGCTCAACCTCTGGATACCGAGTTAGGGCATTACTGTCCTTGTTGTTTAACCCATTTTGAGTTGGTTTCTGTTCTTTGCAGCGGAAACCATCCTAAGCAAAACAGTGGAGAATAATGTGTTTTTGTGTGGATGTTGAAGTCATGACTGTGGTACGGGGTGGTGTTTCTGCTTTATCCTGCAGAATGTTCGGTAAAACAGCGTCCCTTAATTGTGCTGTAGGCCTTAGGCTTAGGAGTCTAAGGCAGAGTTGACACTGAGACAAATTCAAAACAAACACAAGGTGCCATCCTTATCTCAGGGTTAAACATTGTCCTGCAATGATTAAGTCCACATAGTTACTGTTTCTTTGTACTTCTCAAATTCCAGAGGCATTAAGCCAACAGTATGTTACCTTCCACCCAAAGGCATCCGTCATTTTATTGTGCTTCATGGATATCACATTTTTTACAAACTGGAGGTTTGTTGGCAACCCCACAACGAGCAAGTCATTCACCATCATTTTTTTCATTTTTCTTTTGTAAGATTTTAAAATTTTATTTATTTATTTGAGGGAGAGAGGGACAGGTCGCACATGAGCTGCGGGGAGGGGCAGTGGGAGAGGGAGTAGCAGACTCCCTGCTGAGCAGGGAGCTCGGTGCAGACCTCGTTCCCAGGACCCTGGGATCATGACCTGAGCTGAAGGTAGATGCTTAACCATTGAGCCACCCAGGCTCCCGCCACCATTTTTTTCAACAGCATTTACTCTTTTTTGTGTGTCTGTTCACATATTGGTAATTCTTGCAATATTTCAAACTTCTTCATTATTATTAGATTCGTTATGTGATCTGTGATGAGCGATTACTACTTATTGAAAGCTCAGATGATGATTAGCATTTTTTTAGCAAAAAAAAAGTATTTTTTTAAAGTAGGTTTCCCACCCAACATGGGGCTTGAACTCACAACTCAGAGATCAAGAGTCACATGCTCTACCAACTAAGCCAGCTCGATTTCATGACCCTGAGATCACTACCTGAGCTGAAATCAAAAGTCAGACTTAACTAAGCCACCCAGGCGCCCCGAGACACAACTTTATATGCATTGAAACACCAAATATCCATCTGACTTGGTTTATTTCAATACCTGCTTTATTGAAGTTGTCTGGAGCCAGACCCCCAGTATCTCTGAGGTACCCATATATTCCATCCTCGTTCACCACGGGTGAAAATCTCGGCAATCACATTGCACAGAATGCCAGGAACCAGCAATCTTCCACCGACCACCAGTTTATGAGGTCCTTGTTACCACCTAGCTGAAGAGTGACACAAATCCTGAATCCTATTCTTAGTGTCTGCTCCCTAGGACCACATCTAGTACCGATTATCTTAGGTGGAGTTCCCTAGAAACAGAGCCGGAATTTGGGGGCAAGTCATCTATTGAAGAGGCGCTGTTGGGAGAATAATGGGGAGGAAAGCAGGATAGGACAGGAGAGAAGAGCTAAGCAGAGATATAATCTAGATTGGAAACCAGCTTCAACCTGAGCCCCCGGGGAGCTCTGGAGCATGAGTTGTTGCACAGAGTTGGCCCCACCTTTTGTACCACTGTGGCAGTCAGTCATTGGTTGTGAGCTGCTGGGGTGAAGGAAGGTGTGTGAGTGTGTACTACTCACAGAAGCTGGGACTAAAGGGCCCAGTAAGGGGACCCAGGCAGAGCATCAGTGGGATCCACTACAACACCCCAACTTACTCCAAGTATCAGCCCAAATCCTACAAGACCCTGCGTGATACGGCCCATCCCTGCAAAACCTCTGCATTCTTTCTGAGATCATCTCCAATTACTCTCTCTCCTTTTCACTCCACTTTAGCCACTTGGCCACCTTACAATTCCTCAAATTCTCTAGCATGTTCATGCTTCATTCGGATCCTTTGCACATCTCAATTCCCTCATTTGGAATGACTCTTCTTCCCCTATCCCCCCCCAAGTCTTCATGACTAGGTCCCCCTGTACATCCTTCAGGTTTTTACTCACTAGACAGCTTCTTAGTAAGGCTGTCTCTGGCCATCCCATCTAAAATTACACCTTCCACCCCTAGCCAACACTTATAAATCCCTTCCCATTCACTACTTCTCTTTTTAAACACCTATCAGTATCTAACATACGATACAGTTTTCTTATGTAGCTTATTATCTGATCATATTCTAGAATATAAGCTGGGAAGGTAGAATTTTTTGTCTTTTTTTTTAACCTCAACACTTAAAACAGTGTCTTGGTGATAGGTGCTCACTTAGTATCTGCTGAATACATGAATGAATGATTCCTGGCTCTAAGTATAAATCCTCAGTAAACATTCTTTGAACTGAAATAAACTGAAATCAAAGATGTTGGCACAGTCCCCTATGCAATGTAGACAGAACAGACATGTCCATTGCTAAAGGCAGAGTTGTCCATAGATGATATGTTTTCTCTGTTCATGCGCTGCTGTGTGTTAATCTGCAATCAATACTATAACATATATTTTATTATATTATACATGATCTTTAATATTATAGACTATATTTATATATATAAATATTAGCAAATAAAAACAGAGGCACTACAGATTTTCCAATTTTACTTAAATGAATTCAAATCAAAACTCAAGAATCCAGATTAACACACACTAAGGTACAGGTACAGCAAAATTAAAGTGAATGCAGATTGTACAGATAGCTCAATTCCTATGATATAAAACTTAAATGCAAAGATGGAACTCCATCAGCTCTTTACTGCAATGTCATAGTCTGACCTCAGAGAGCAGGAAACTATTCGGACATGTACAATCTCAAGTCTTGATCCCCAAATCTATCTGTAGATACCAAAAATCTTCAAGGCACATTCAAGTTTTCTAGCAAAGAAGCCTACTTTAAAACTACGATGACCGAAACTACAAAAGCACCTATGAGACACTCGATGGCATTTTTTGGCTGAAGTGTCCATCGGCAAGACATCAGCCTTGGGCCGGGGTGGCGTCGGAAGCGACGCTGGCTTCCTCCGGTAGAACATCCCCAGTCGAGGCTTCTGATTCAACGGGAGGATTCTTTTCTGCCCGTTCAGCATTTTCACCAGGGCACTCCTCCTCCGCTGTCCCTTTGTCATCATTTCCGGCAACAGCTTCAGCCAAGGCTGCATTCTGAGCCTCTGAGGGCACTTCAGGGCCCGCGTCTGCGGCGGTGCCCAGCGCGGCGTGTGTCACCTCGGGCCCAACTTCAGCGCCCACGGCGTCGCTCTCGGGCGGGGCAGCCCCCGCATCCACCGCACTGGCTGGAGCCTCTTCTCCCGCGGCCGCAAACGTAGCGAACGCAGCGTCTTCGGCATCGACCTCCGGAACTTCCGCGAAAGACACCACGCAGACTTCGGAGGAACTTGTTTGCTCAGCTCCTGCCACGTTCTCTTTTTCACCTTTGAGATTTAGTCCATTAAGCAAAGGGTTAATTTAAAAAGCATGAGAATACAGTGGAAGTCTGCGCATTTTTAAAAAATGAGACAAATCTATCGGTACTGATATGAAATGGTCTTCAAGACAGTCTGTTAAGGGAAAAAAGCAAGGAAGAGAGCAATGTATGCCCTATGGACCTATTTGTGCTAGGACAAAAGGGGGTAAGATATACCTAGATAGTTTTTATTTGCAAAGACTCTCTAGGAGGATACAAAGAAGCTGGTATTATTGATTGCCTCTGGCGAGGGAAAATGGGGATCTGCTTTTTCATAAATGCTTTTGAACCTGTTAAACTTAAAAAAAATTACAAATATTATTTATTTAAATAGAAGCAACATGAAAATAAACAGCCTACCTCGCATGTGAAATAGCACAGAAAAGAAGCCAACATACTAGTTGATGTCTGAGCAATCACTAATCCTCTCACAACCTCAGTTTTATCAACTGTAAAATGGGACTATTGATAATATCTGCCTCAAAGAGCTATTGTGAGGATTAATCATGTGTGTGATAAGGGGTTTAAAACCAAAAGTGTGGGGTACCTGGGTGGCTCAGTAGGTTAAGCACCTGACTCTTGATTTTGGCTCAGGTCGTGATCTCAGGGTTGTGAGATGGAGCCCCTCAGTGGGCTCCAGGCTTAGCAGGGAGTCCGCTTGGGACTCCCTCTGCCCCCTCCACTCTAAATAAATACATACATACAAAAATAAATAAATAGTGCTATGGAAATGTTGTATTTCGTTATTATTACAACCAGCCTTCTCATCATTATATTCAGTAATGTTTATTGATGGTATTCCATTTCTTACTGTTGTCATGACTCAAAGGTTAAAATTGGTTCATAAGTAGCTAATATCTGTCCCTAAATAGTGATCATAGTAATTGATAATAATGGCATTATAATTGAGATGGAAAAGCAAGCAGTTTAAGGCAAAAAACATACATTAGGGTGAAAATGTAAAGTTTCATGTCTAGTAGTTGCCATTTTATCAATCAGATCAATTGAGGGACTTAACAGACAGGATTGATTATGCTAATGTCAAGTGTACTTTGGGCAAAGACACATGGGTGATCTTAGCCAAAACTGAAACAAAAATTAGTTTTATATGGGGCGCCTGGGTGGCTCAGTCGTTAAGTGTCTGCCTTCGGCCCAGGGCCTGATCCCAGGGTCCTGGGATCGAGCCCCACATCGGGCTCCTCCGCTGGGAGCCTGCTTCTTCCTCTCCCACTCCCCCTGCTTGTGTTCCCTCTCTTGCGGGCTGTCTCTCTCTCCGTCAAATAAATGAACAAAATCTTTTAAAAAAAAATTAGTTTTATGATTAAAAAAAAATGAGGGAAATGAGAGGTAAAGCTGCTGAGAGAGACAAATACTAAAATTATGCCCGCCTGAATGGAAGCCTGAGTAGGGGAAAAGTAATATTACCACACAAAGACTTCAAAGCCACTGGTCAGCAGTACAAATGTAGAACATTTCATTTATCTGAAGCACTCATCCAAAACATATAACAATATTCTTTAGGTTTTGTTGGGCTTTCCCTTTCTGAATGAACTCCTGCCCAGAGCCATTCTGTTGCATTAGTAAAGAAGCCAAAAGCAAGTAGTGTTCACTGCTAGGCTAAGATCATGGAAATCAGTGCCGCAAGGGAAAAAAATAATAAATTCACTTTACCTTGAAGTGGATGTAACTCTGCTTTGGTTTTTTCTCTCAAATTTGTTCTATGTTCTGTGTGTTTGGCTTGCTCTGATGTGACCGTCTTGTAAGTCTGAAAGTAAATGTGTGCTTACGTTTATTTCTTGAGCTCTAAGACTCATCATGCCAAGTTCAAAGGCATATACAATTCAAAGACGAGAAACCAACGTATACCAGCTACTCTTTTGCTTCCCCTTTGGAAACTTTTGCTATTAAGTAGAACACTTTAAAAAGGAAAGAAACAAATGCTCTAACAGGAGTCAAAGATAACAGAAAACACACAGTAGATACAAAGATGAAGACAAGGAAGAAAAAACAAATTATGCTAGAATCAAAATATTCTGACAGGCATTTGCAGATATCCTCCGGCATTTATCCCAGAGAAATAGGAACACAAGAGTTCATGGTTGCTTTATTTGTAGTAGCCAAAAGCTGGAATCAGGCTGGGTGTCCCACAACAGGTGAATGGTTAAGCAAACTGTGATGCATCCAAACACGGAACGCTACTCGGGATTAAAAAGGAATGAACTGTCGATACAGGTATAACAATTTGGATGAGTCTCCAGGTAGTTATGCTGAGTGAAAAAAGCCAGTCTCAAAAGATTATATGCCTTATGGTTCCATTTATGTAACATTTTTGAAATGGAAAGTTATAGAACTAGAGAACAGATCTGTGGTTCCCAGGGCAGGAAGAAGGGAGGAGAGGAAAAAGAGACTGAAGGCAGTTATAAAGGGCTACACAAGGGGTCCTGAGTCTTGACAGTGATGGTGAATACACAAATCTACATGTCACAGCACAACCTGGAACTAAACACACACACACACACACACACACACAAGTGCAAGTAAAAGTGGTGAAATCTGAATAAGGACAATGGATTTTATCAATGTCCATTTCCTGGTTGTGATATTGGATTATCACTATAAAAGATGTTAATCACCGGGGGAAATGAAGCGAAGACTATATGAGATCTCTCTTTATCAGCTCTTACAACTGCATGTGAAACTCAATCATCTCATAATAAAAAGTTTAGAAAAAATCTTCCAAAACAGCATATTTGTAGACCCTAACAAAGATTCCTTAAGTAAGCTAAGGTTATCCCTTAGAAGCAGCACTATGACCTGACCATCAGTTATTTCAGAAACAGAATCAGGAATAAAGCTGTCTTCATCATAGATCCAATGTGCAGGCTTCCTTTCATTTCATATTCAAGTAGTTGTCTCTGACCTATATTTTAACCAATGATATTTTAAAAATGGAAATCTCACTAGTTAGATAATATTGTTTAAATTAGCTCAGCTTTAAAAAAAATATAGGTAGGGACTGATCTCTTAGTAGTAGGATTACAGATTTTTAAAATTTGTATATTTATATATAGTATTCTCTAAATTTGTAATAATCAAAACCCAAGCATCTTATTAAAAATTATACTTTGTAAATTATGAACCATTTTATACCATGTTAAAATTAAACTGTGAGGGGTGCCTGGGTGGCTCAGTCGTTAAGTGTCTGCCTTCGGCTCAGGGCGTAATCCCAGAGTCCTGCTTCTTCCTCTCCCACTCCCCCTGCTTGTGTTCCCTGTCTTGCTGGCTCTCTCTCTCTCTCTCTGTCAAATAAATAAATAAAATCTTTAAAAAAAAAGAAATCTAATCTTTAAGAAAAAATTAAACTGTGAAAATGGAAAATCTATAACCTCAGGGGTGCAAAGGATAACAAAGCGGCCCTAACAAATCCCCCAGAGTTTGGTGAATTCAGACTTGAATCATCTGGGTTTGAAACCTGCAGAGCAAATAGAATCACCAGGAATGAAAGTCACCATTTCTGAATAAGAGCAGGGAATACTTTCCTAGTAGGGTGGGAGCTCCTGATAGATTAAATCACTACGCTGAGTCGACCCCCTCCGTTCTCAGTACACGAAAGCTGAGTCTGGGCAGAGGTTCACATTTCTGAAATGGCCATCCCAGCAGTGACATCCCAAAGAACATTACTTTTTTTTTGTTCAAGGGGCTAAAACACAAGGTGAGAAGAAAGACTAGTTTAGGCAGAATCGAAGAGATGGTATTAGAATGATTCATACTCGTGGCCAAAAGAGTCTAGTTTTTCCAAATCTAACGTGGTCCAAACAGGGTAGGAAAAAAGGTCTATCAGAAGAGGCCTTTGGAAAGCCTCAAATCTAGACTTTGGAAGTTATTTCCAAATGATTATCACTTATTATATTGTAAGCATTTAAAAATATCCCACAAATATCTCAGATCCTCAAAAAATTGACGTGACCTGGCTTCTCTTAGATTCTATGAGGCCCTCGTACTAGAAGATTTTACTTGGAAATGAAAACCTGGCTTCTGAGCATCTGTGCATTCAATTCAGAAAGATCTAGTATAGGACTTATTTCAGTACAGGACAAGGGAAGGGGGGTGCTTGAATACAGGTTTTCAGGTGCCTCACATTCTGTATCTCGTCCTGACAAGAGCCTAAGATTCTTGGGAATTAAGGCTTCCACCATTCAAGAGTAAAACCACATATTCTTAGAGGTGGAAGGGGATTTGGAGATTATCGCCTTGTCCAACTTCCGCTCCCATGGTGAGACAACAAGGCCAGAAAGGGCTTGAAGGCACAGCCCATTTATAACCTTCCAGTTTACAATTGCTTTTGCAAAGAAAGATTTAGTGGACTGGAGAGGTTCATGTCTGGCAGTAATAAACATAATTATGGGTATAGTGAGTTCCAGATGAAATTCCATCTTCCAGCTCCCCACATAATCACTTGGCCCAGGCCAATCTCTGTTTCTCAAATGGCCTACATCCAACAATAGTAGCCCTGGGCCGTGAATTCAACATCAAGCAGTAGATGGTAGAAGGGAAGGAATCCGGGTATGAGTGAAGGCTGATGGATCAGTGGAGGACAATAATATAAGTGACATATTTGAAGTTTCCTAGTTTCTTGAGGCTGTTGAAATTCTGAAGATTAGAATAAGTTATTTTGGTTTGGCCATCTTACATAGAAACTGCTCCTAGTTATGCCTAAGATCCCTTTATGCATATTTCTGTAGGGTCTAACCAAAATGTAGTGACTCTTGTGTACAAGATCTTAGGGTTTCCAAAGAATTTATATTTATTTTACTTTTATTCACAATGAAGATTAAATTTTGATTTAGAAAGTTTATGACAGGGGCACCTGGGTGGCTTAGTCGTTAAGCATCTGCCTTCGGCTCAGGGCGTGATCCCGGAGTTCTGGGATCGAGCCCCACATCAGGCTCCTCCCCTGGGAGCCTGCTTCTTCCTCTCCCACTCCCCCTGCTTGTGTTCCCTCTCTCGCTGGCTGTCTCTCTGTCAAATGAATAAATAAAATCTTAAAAAAAAAAAAAGTTTATGACAAAATGGAGAATGATTTAATAGACTTATCTTATTTAATGCACAAATACTCCATCATTTTAGCTCCAAAATTATACTATCAAAAGCTTTGTTTTACAGTGATTACCCGGGGGAATGGGTAGAGACCAGTAAAGAAAACATTCTTTTAATTTTGCATGTGTCTATTTTGAATTTTAAAAAAATATATGAATAAATATTACCTTTTTAAAATAATGAAGGTAAATAAAGATATATAAAACTAGTAAAAACTACGGAGACAGTAAAAAGATTCGGGGAGGAAAGAATGAATAGGTGGAACACAGGGAATTTTTAGGGCAGTGAAAATATTCTGTATGACACTATAATGGATATATCATTGTACATTTGTCCAAACCCATAGAACGTGAAATATCAAAGGTGAGCCCTAATGTACACTATGGACTTTAGTTAGTAGTAATGTATCGATACTGAGTCATCAGTTGTAACAAATGTACCACACGAATACGAGATTGTTGATGGAGGGAATGTTGAGAGGAGGTATGAGAAGTCTGTACTTTCTGCTGATTCTTCTGTAAACCTAACATGCTCTAAAAAGAAATAGTCTGTTGGGCACCTGGGTGGCTCAGTCAGTTAAGCGTTTTCCTTCGGCTCAGGTCATGATCTCAGGGTCCTGGGATCTAGCCCCACATCAGGGTCCCTGCTCAGCAAGGAGCCTGCTTCTCCCTCTCCCTCTGCCCCTCCCCACTACTACTGCTCTCTTGCTCTCTCTCAAATAAATAAATAAAATCTTTTAAAAAATGGTCTATTGGGGCGCCTGGGTGGCACAGTGGTTGGGCGTCTGCCTTCAGCCCAGGGCGTGATCCCGGCGTTGTGGGATCGAGCCCCACATCAGGCTCCTCTGCTGGGAGCCTACTTCTTCCTTTCCCACTTCCCCTGCTTGTGTTCCCTCTCTCGCTGGCTGTCTCTATCTCTGTCAAATAAATAAATAAAATCTTTAAAAAAAGAAAAAAGTCTATTAATTTAAGTTAATCTTTCAAAACAGTTCTTGTTAAATGTTAATAATAGTACCTACCGTACAGAATTGCTGTAATTATTAAATGAACCATGGGTCTGTCATGTGATAAACACTCAAATGTCAACTATTATTATCAGTATTTATAATAACAGCATTTTTACTGAAAGTCACCTGTACTTGGCAGTGTATGCTGATTAGGAAAGGCTGATTTTACACTTAAAAAAGAAATCTTCATGGGGCCCCTGGGTGGCACAGCGGTTAAGCGTCTGCCTTCGGCTCAGCACGTGATCCCAGTGTTATGGGATTGAGCCCCACAACAGGCTCCTCCGCTATGAGCCTGCTTCTTCCTCTCCCACTCCCCCTGCTTGTGTTCCCTTTCTCGCTGGCTGTCTCTATCTCTGTCGAATAAATAAATAAAATCTTTTTAAAAAAATCTTCATAATCTGGTATATTTAATTAATCCCATGTCCTGACCTTGATAATGCTTTGAATTTACCATAGGTTGTAAATTATATGAATTCCTGGACATTATGGCTTCCTTAAACACTTACATAATATCCACCAGCACTGACTGTGACACCTACAACCAGATAATAGATCATATTTGATCCAGGTGATCCAGGCAATTTGTTAGACGACATCCAGCGAAGAGATGCTAGGAAAACAAGTTGAAACACAGTTAGCTACACCACTTAAGCAAAACTATTTAAAATAATTATATCTTCAAACATTTTCCCCTTCGGTGAACTTAGAGTCTATTAACATCAAGTGATTTTAGCCTAAGGGAATACAGTATCACAAGGTAGGGTAATAATTCCATTTGACATTTTCCCAATCTCATTTGATAAGTACTTACGAAACCTGTCACCTTCGTGCTTAGCATCATGCTTTTCTTGGAAAGAGTGCAGGCGTGGGTAAGGAGAAACGACAAAAGCACTGAACAATTTTAATAGTCAAACAAGATGCAAAAGAAATCCATTTGGTAGATGTATTCCACCACAGAATTCAGTGGAAAAGATTATTTTTTCCAAAAATTGAATTAAATATATTTGTACTTAAAACTTACACGTTAAATAAAACGTGTTGAAATCCAACACATTTCTGTAGGTCTATAATACAAATGTATATGTAGGCAGGAATCTTAATTTTTCTAACAAAAGCCTTTAAAGATGGGCAGATATAAGCTTCTTGAAGACAAAATGTTACAACGTGGTCATGTCTGAAACAGTACAATTATGTACAAACTAATAGACATAGGTAAGAGTACTGTATTATTACGTCTAAATATATAAAACTTGTATATACCATATGCCCTGGAATTGAAATTTTTATAATAGACTCAGAGCTAGAAAGTGCTTAAAGCTCATATAGCTCAAATTCTTTATTTTAAAGATAAAAAAGTAGACACATTTATTTATTCAGTCAACAGAGTTGAGCGCCTACTATGTGTCTGGCCTTGTTAGAATCATTAAGGATAGAACTATGAACAAGACATACAAGGTCTGTAGCCTCAAGTAGTTCACTGCCTAGAAGGTGGGAACAAATGTACAAATAATTGTAGACAACCGCAACGCAGCGTGACAAATACCGGAACAGAAGCAAGTAGAAGTTGCAACAACAGCATGAAAATTCAGTGAAAAACCTCAGCTAGATGGCCCAAGGGACCTGTCAGAATTGGAGAGACATGACCTGGGGTTTGAAGGAAAGTAGAGGAGACTGTCAGATAAATAAGGGGAGAGAAAATTGCTCCGGAGGCAGAAGGCACAGCACTGCAAAGAGCAGGAGAGCTGGAAGAGTGCAAAGTAATTGGATGTGGCCTGACACAGAGGATGGGTGTGAGGACGAGGAAGAAGTTTTGACTTGCGGAGGGCCAAATATCAAGACATTTGCACTGATTACAAACCTTTGTAGTAGCAATACTGGAAAGATTTCCTGTATGTGTTTTTAGTTTGGATATAAATGACCATCTCTGAGAAGAAATCTTTTTTCCCCATAAATGTACCCAAAGAGGCTATCGTAAGGGGGTATGGCTTTGACTTGTAGTGGGGCTTTTGTTGGTTTAAAAAATACATCCATTGGGGCGCCTGGGTGGCACAGAGGTTAAGCGTCTGCCTTCGGCTCAGGGCGTGATCCCGGCGTTATGGGATCGAGCCCCACATCAGGCTCTTCTGCTAGGAGCCTGCTTCTTCCTCTCCCACTCCCCCTGCTTGTGTTCCCTCTCTCGCTGGTTGTCTCTATCTCTGTCGAATAAATAAATAAAATCTTTAAAAAAAATAAAATAAAAAATAAAAATACATCCATTACTAAACAGGGAATATGTTCTGTAGTTGCCAACCAGACATAAATATCAAAAAGATTATTTTAAATNTCTATTAATTTAAGTTAATCTTTCAAAACAGTTCTTGTTAAATGTTAATAATAGTACCTACCGTACAGAATTGCTGTAATTATTAAATGAACCATGGGTCTGTCATGTGATAAACACTCAAATGTCAACTATTATTATCAGTATTTATAATAACAGCATTTTTACTGAAAGTCACCTGTACTTGGCAGTGTATGCTGATTAGGAAAGGCTGATTTTACACTTAAAAAAGAAATCTTCATGGGGCCCCTGGGTGGCACAGCGGTTAAGCGTCTGCCTTCGGCTCAGCACGTGATCCCAGTGTTATGGGATTGAGCCCCACAACAGGCTCCTCCGCTATGAGCCTGCTTCTTCCTCTCCCACTCCCCCTGCTTGTGTTCCCTTTCTCGCTGGCTGTCTCTATCTCTGTCGAATAAATAAATAAAATCTTTTTAAAAAAATCTTCATAATCTGGTATATTTAATTAATCCCATGTCCTGACCTTGATAATGCTTTGAATTTACCATAGGTTGTAAATTATATGAATTCCTGGACATTATGGCTCCTTAAACACTTACATAATATCCACCAGCACTGACTGTGACACCTACAACCAGATAATAGATCATATTTGATCCAGGTGATCCAGGCAATTTGTTAGACGACATCCAGCGAAGAGATGCTAGGAAAACAAGTTGAAACACAGTTAGCTACACCACTTAAGCAAAACTATTTAAAATAATTATATCTTCAAACATTTTCCCCTTCGGTGAACTTAGAGTCTATTAACATCAAGTGATTTTAGCCTAAGGGAATACAGTATCACAAGGTAGGGTAATAATTCCATTTGACATTTTCCCAATCTCATTTGATAAGTACTTACGAAACCTGTCACCTTCGTGCTTAGCATCATGCTTTTCTTGGAAAGAGTGCAGGCGTGGGTAAGGAGAAACGACAAAAGCACTGAACAATTTTAATAGTCAAACAAGATGCAAAAGAAATCCATTTGGTAGATGTATTCCACCACAGAATTCAGTGGAAAAGATTATTTTTTCCAAAAATTGAATTAAATATATTTGTACTTAAAACTTACACGTTAAATAAAACGTGTTGAAATCCAACACATTTCTGTAGGTCTATAATACAAATGTATATGTAGGCAGGAATCTTAATTTTTCTAACAAAAGCCTTTAAAGATGGGCAGATATAAGCTTCTTGAAGACAAAATGTTACAACGTGGTCATGTCTGAAACAGTACAATTATGTACAAACTAATAGACATAGGTAAGAGTACTGTATTATTACGTCTAAATATATAAAACTTGTATATACCATATGCCCTGGAATTGAAATTTTTATAATAGACTCAGAGCTAGAAAGTGCTTAAAGCTCATATAGCTCAAATTCTTTATTTTAAAGATAAAAAAGTAGACACATTTATTTATTCAGTCAACAGAGTTGAGCGCCTACTATGTGTCTGGCCTTGTTAGAATCATTAAGGATAGAACTATGAACAAGACATACAAGGTCTGTAGCCTCAAGTAGTTCACTGCCTAGAAGGTGGGAACAAATGTACAAATAATTGTAGACAACCGCAACGCAGCGTGACAAATACCGGAACAGAAGCAAGTAGAAGTTGCAACAACAGCATGAAAATTCAGTGAAAAACCTCAGCTAGATGGCCCAAGGGACCTGTCAGAATTGGAGAGACATGACCTGGGGTTTGAAGGAAAGTAGAGGAGACTGTCAGATAAATAAGGGGAGAGAAAATTGCTCCGGAGGCAGAAGGCACAGCACTGCAAAGAGCAGGAGAGCTGGAAGAGTGCAAAGTAATTGGATGTGGCCTGACACAGAGGATGGGTGTGAGGACGAGGAAGAAGTTTTGACTTGCGGAGGGCCAAATATCAAGACATTTGCACTGATTACAAACCTTTGTAGTAGCAATACTGGAAAGATTTCCTGTATGTGTTTTTAGTTTGGATATAAATGACCATCTCTGAGAAGAAATCTTTTTTCCCCATAAATGTACCCAAAGAGGCTATCGTAAGGGGGTATGGCTTTGACTTGTAGTGGGGCTTTTGTTGGTTTAAAAAATACATCCATTGGGGCGCCTGGGTGGCACAGAGGTTAAGCGTCTGCCTTCGGCTCAGGGCGTGATCCCGGCGTTATGGGATCGAGCCCCACATCAGGCTCTTCTGCTAGGAGCCTGCTTCTTCCTCTCCCACTCCCCCTGCTTGTGTTCCCTCTCTCGCTGGTTGTCTCTATCTCTGTCGAATAAATAAATAAAATCTTTAAAAAAAATAAAATAAAAAATAAAAATACATCCATTACTAAACAGGGAATATGTTCTGTAGTTGCCAACCAGACATAAATATCAAAAAGATTATTTTAAATAGGAAGCAATAAAGAAAAGCATCAGAGATTTAAGTAGACTTAAACACAAATACAATTATGATAGTTATTTAAAGGAGAAATGAAATGGGAAATAAATATTTACTAAAGATTCATTAGTTAAATTTCAGCATATCCACACAATGTGAAATAGCCTTATTAGAAGTTTTTCAGGGGAATATTTACTTACGTGAGAAAATATTTACACTATATTAAATGCAAAGTTATAGCAGAATACTCTATACAGGACTATCTCAGTTTTTGGAAATAATGTGCATAAGAATAAAATCCAAGAGGAAAAAAAAGTCTGGAACGTTATATACACTAAAACGTAAATGGTGGTATTCCCTGAGTGGTAGGATTACAGGTGACTTCTATTTTGCCTATCTGCGTTCCTTCCAGCGATCTATTACAAACCCCAATTATGTACTCATAAAAAGCTACAGTTTTAAAAGCAAAAGCCAGAGAACACAATTTGATGAGGCACAGCTAAAATTTTACCCTTCAGTAAAACTGAAAGTTTTCTTTCTCGTCAAAACAGAAAGCACCAATAAAAAGGTCAATGAATGTCCATTACCAAAGCAAGATTCCCGGTCAATAATAGTTCTTAAAATACACAAACAAACCAATGCTACGAAAAAAAGTAATTAGATGAAAACTAGAGAAAGAACAGTGCTGCTACAGCCAGTATTGCTAACTACCGATTGAGAATTTTTAACCTACTTTTCCCTTACCCCAAGCTGGGTTAGAAATTATCTGAAACGCGTCGCTACAAAAGAGGTGTGTGCGTTTGCGCCTGAAGACCGCGGTGCCTGCGGGAGATAACGCCCAAGGCCACGGTCAGGGGGCTCATCTTTCTCCCCTCCCCGCCCCCAATCACAACGGCCTCGTTATCTTCAGAACCTTAAAATTAATGGCTTCTCTCTATTTTGTCAGTGAAAAAAAAAACTGCTCTATCTTACTCAGTATAAAGATCAAGGAAAACGAAGATGCCTTATTCTGTTACTAGTGAGGCAAGCATTTTCAGAGAAAAATAAAGCTAGCTGGATAGACCTTCCTTCCCTTCCACCACCACCATCACCGCCACAGGCCTAATCAAAGTGAATAAAAAAATGGCCCATAGAATTTTCCGCATGAGTGTTTCTCTCTCGGCTCGAATGCACGCTCTGGGCGAAACTAACTCACAAGCCCTCGGAAGTGAGGCGAAGTGCAGGGAGAACTGAGAACTTTCCAAGAGGTTGTCGAAGAGCCGCTGGGCTAAGCAGGATGAAAAAGACAGGGGCGCCGGAGGAGGTGTGGGAAGGAGCCGCCGGGGGAGAACGGCGCGGGAGCGCAAAGCCGGCCCGCGGGCCGCCGGCAGCAGGGAGGACAAGCACGCGTGCCACACCTATGAAGAAGCCCCTACGACGTTCCAGGCACTACAGCCGGAGCGTTCGTCTTCCTCAAGTTTTAGCTCAGAAGCTTCCAGCTCGCATTGCAACTTCCCCTTTAGGAAATTTCTGAATACTAGCTCTCTTCCCATGCCTCCCCCAATCTAAAGGCGACAGACACCGGGACGGCTGCGTGGAACCGCTGGATAGCTCCAGGTTTCGGCGCGGCCCCAGGGAAAGTGCTTCGAAGCTCAAGGAGTTCGGCTGCCGATCCCCGGACAAGCCTTGAGTTAATTTACTCGGGAGCAATTTACCCAACATTTACTCGGCCCGCACTCCCTCCCGCGCCCTGCCTGGCTCCCTCATGCCACCCGTTCCTCTGCTTCCTCGTGAAGCTGGAGAGCGCACGGGTCCCTGTACTAATAAAGGAGTAGGCTACGCGGGCGTTAGCCAGGCACTTTTCTAAGAGCTTTTAACTGCGTATTAACTCATTAAAACTCACAACCATTTCTGTCCCCAGTTTAGAGATGAGGACACAGGCGAAAGCACTTGCCCAAGATCAAGATTCGAACCCAAGAAGCCTAGTCCGGATGCCGAAGCCGCGCTGCAAAGGTTCCCTATTTCCCAAGGCTTCTTCCCTGCGACTTTCCTCCATTTCTCCCCCATCCTCAATCCCAGGCTTCTGCAGCTCCGGCCGGTTTGGCCCACCGGGTGCCGGCAGGTACCGGGGCACCGGCAAATCCGCGCGCGAGGCGCCGGTCCTCTCCAGACTTGGACGCCCGGGTCCGCGCGGCACTCACCGTCCTTCCGGAGCGGCGCGGGGCCGGAGGGCGCCCTCAGCGGCAGCGCCAGCGTTTTAGACACCGCCCTGCGCAGATACATCGCGCCCGCTGCCCGCCGAGCTGAAGACTCCGCAGCCCCGCGCGCATCCGGGAGCGGGGAGCCGGGGAGCCGGGGAGCCGGGGCGACCCCGCCCCGGGGAGGAGCGCTGACCCCCGCGCGGCCCCGCCCATGTGCCCCCCGCGGGGGGGGGGCGTTGGTCGCCCGCTTCTTCCTCCCCTCACCCAATCTCCAGACTTTGTTGCTTTCTCCGCGGTCCGAGAAACTAGCTGATGAAGCCTTCTCAGAAAAGGAATCGGGAACCGAGAAGTCACCATCACCTGCCTGCCGCGTACTGTTCCAGTTAGTGGAACCACACCGAATAGGCCGGAATTCGCATCGTGATTCCCATCGTGAATTAGATAGATATGGTTTATGATGCCGGATGAAATCTGAACCCATTTTAAGTCAGACTGCCCGTTAGCTTTCCTGGGAGTGGAAAGGGTAGCTGGAAGTTTCCTGGAGGTGGAATGAAGAGAGGAGTAGCCTCAGCCTTTCATTAGCGCACTGGGTGACGTTCAGAAGCGTAAGAAAACCCCAGTAAGAGTTGAATCTCTAGGCAATTCCTGTTACGAAAACTTTAAAAATAAAAAATGCTGTATATTCTGTACGGGTTGTGAAATTAGTATTTCCACATGAACTAAGAATGCTGAATTATTAGTTTCTTCCCCCAGATTTCAGTTTCTTGTTTCATTGTGGCTACAAGAATTTGCATGATTCGAATATGGAAACCAATAATTTATGCTTATAGCATTTTCTAAATGATTAATTTTTGGAAGGCACATTTCCTCCTATAATAATCCCTCATATGTGTTTGGTACTTGATAGTTTATAAAGCACTTGCACATATATTATCTTCTTTAATTCTCATTTCAACCGTCTGAGGAAGAGGGTAATTACTACCTTTAGCAAATGGCTTGTTGCCAGGGAGGAATGTCCAAGGACTGATGGTCATGAATTAAAAACTAAAGGACATGGTCATAGTTCTTCTAGTTTCAAGTTCTCTTGGCATGGTACAGGCGCATCCGCACATTGGCTGTGTGGATAAACACTACTCGGAGTTCTACTTCTGCGCCCAATTCTGGGAATATTTAACATACTCCCACTTGAAGAACCCAAAGTCAATGGTTAGAACTGGTCTTTTGAGGGGTGCCTAGTGGCTTGGTCAGTTAAGTGTCTGCCTTTGGCTCAGATCATGGTCTCAGGGTCCTGGGAACGAGACCCGCATGGAGCCCTCTGCTCAGTGGGGAGTCTGCTTTTCCTTCTCACTCTCCCTTTGTGCTCTCTCTCTCAAATAAATAAATAAATGAATAAAACCTAAAAAAAAAAAAAAGAACTGGTTTTTTGAATTCAGAGTAGCTAGCTATCCCTAGTGATTAGACACTTGAGTAAGAGCAATTAGGTAATCTGTAGTTAATGAGCCATCAAATTTAGATTTCCAAGCAGTGCAAGAAGGGGCTAGGCCTCCACCAAGATGGGAGTCCTGAAAGTAGTAAAATGTGGGTTAGTGCACTTACTACCTTGACCAGCATCAAGTATACATCTCTGGCAACTAGACATGAGCTATCTCCCTGGGGTGTAGACTGTTTAATGAGCTGCCAGCAGCTAGGAGTAATGGACAAATCAAACCAAATCGGCCTTCCACTATGGCTCTTTCATTCCCTGGTGTACTTGGGGATGAATTTTTCCTTGGCTGCCAGGGAGAGGAAGTAGTCAAAGGCAGTGAATGCATTTAAATGAATTAATGTATGAATTATACTGTTAGTTAATGTGTTAGAAGCTCCCCTAAAAAGGATTCTTTCCAAGTAAATATTTGTAAATGATGGTGGCTCTTAGGACACTGTTCAAGGCTCTTTTTCGGAATCCAGTTGTATTCTCGTTCTGGTTTTAGTCTGAGTTCTTCCAGATCACCTCCAGGTTGCATAGTAGCCTCCCAGACTCAGTCAGTTAAAGTCTAAGTATCTGTCAAAATGCTTACAAAATGCTTGGGACCATGCTAGATGCCAGAGATTGTTATAATTTATTTCAAAAATATTTATCAAGTATCTATTATGTTAGGTACTGTTCCAAGGCATTCTCCAACGAACAAGATAAAATTTCTGCTATCATACGGATGTTATACTTGCAGGTACATGAGACATGGGACCAACATCTTTTCTCAGAGGTAGATACCAAGCCCACCATCAATGGGGCAAATGATCACAAATAAATCTCTGATCAGATATTAATAATAAATGTAATCTAAGGCCTTTGGTTAAAACCAAACTAGTTTTAACAATGCAAACTGATTGGTTTAAACAATGCAAGAATAACACACATATATAGGCCTTTAAAAGCTTTTCCCAAAGTACTGTCTCATCTATTTTTGTACTCTATCCTCTGAACAATCCCAAGGGATATTGGATAATGCTGATCACCCCTATAACACATATGGGAAAAACTGAGGTAGTCTAGTACTATAGTTAAGAGCATGAATTTGGGAGCCAGGTACCTGGTCTATTTAACTGTTCTGAGTAAAATGCAGACAATTCCTTTATTTATAGGGTTGGTGTGAACTCTAAAGCACATTAGGTACGAAATGTGCTCCCCTAGTTGGAGAAGGCAGTGCAAGATTCTGACTTCCAGCCCAAGCTGGAGCTCAAGGTTCCTTTTACCATATTCTGCTGCCTTTCAACGCACACATAACAGGATCCATTGTATTCCACTCTCTTATCATACAGTAAGATCTAGTGGGGAGCCTATCATGTCCTCTAGGTTGGATGTAGCCATGCCAGCTGGGAGAGGCAGGAACTGTGAGTTAAAGAGTGACACTTTCCAGGTTGTACTCGTCTTAGTTAAAAGCTTGATGCCCCGCATTTCTTTTTTCCTTTTTTTCACATAAGCTCCGTGTGCAACGTGGGGCTCGAACTCACAACCCTGAAATCAAGAGCCTTATGCTCCACCGACAGAGCCAACCAGGCACCCCAACCTCAATGCCTCTTGGATAAAAGGGAATTTTCTACCCATTCTACTGCTCCTGTAGAATATGGGGCTTTTCATTTTGATGGCAAACTCTTCGCATCTTGGTGAAACACTTCTCATAGGACATGAGAGGACATGCCCATGGGTTGTCAAATTCACTCTGTGGCAAGCTGTTTCTCCCAAATGCAAGAGAATTTTAACATAGGTCTTTGCTGTAGAAGACTGAGCAGCTCAGACAATAATTTCCCAGCTGTTGGTTACATTGTTTATAATACTGCCCTTGAGCACATCCTTGACATTTTTCTTGGTCTGGTTGGGAAAACAAGAATCAAGGGTCAGGGACAATTTGGCTTACCTAAGATGGACTCCACCTAATTGTGATTGCTGACAAAGAAGATACTAGTCTT
Source organism: Ailuropoda melanoleuca (assembly GCF_002007445.2). Lineage (NCBI taxonomy): Eukaryota > Metazoa > Chordata > Mammalia > Carnivora > Ursidae > Ailuropoda > Ailuropoda melanoleuca. Next base: position 114,782,665 of record NC_048222.1, on the reverse strand, counting down.
GAAAACATACTGTAAGGGTCCTCTACTGGCAATATTAATCATACTTACTCAAGGTTTAAGTGCTATAAATTAAAAGCAATTTTCAAAGGTAAAGTGATTTTCTGGGCTCCAACAAAAGTTAGAAAAAGCTTTTCTTTTTTAAGATTTTATTTATTTAAGAGAGGGAGAGAGAACACTAGTGGGGGGAGGAATAGAGGAGGAGGGAGCAGCAGACTCCCCGCTGAGCAGGTTCCAGGACCCTGAGATCATGACCTGAGCTGAAATCAGATTAACCGATTGAGCCATCCAGGCACCGTTGCTTTGTTTTTCTTAACACTAAATTCTTCGGGTATAGTCTGTACAAAATTGGATGGCTTAGGACAACAGAAATAGATTCTCACAGTTTGGGGCTCTCCAAGTGTGAAATCAAGCTGTCAGCAGGGCCACTCCCACTCTGAAACTTGTAGGGGAGAATCCTTCCTTGCCTTTTCCAGCTTCGGAGTTTGTCGGTAATCCTTGGCTTGTGGATGCATCACTCCAATCTCTGCCTCTGTCATTACATGACGGTCATCTCCCTGTGTGTCTGTCTATCTTCTCATAAATATACCAGTCATATTGGAGTAAGGATCCACTCTAGGCCTGTATGAGCTCATCTTAACTAATTACATCTGCAACTACCTTATTTCCAAATAAGGTCACATTCTGAGATACTGAGGGTTAGGACTACAACATACCTTTTGGGGGGACACAATTCAACCTATTACTTCCTATACTTGAAACTGTTTTTTCCATGGCAATTTAAGAAAATAATTTAGGGGCACCTAGCTGACTCCATCAGAAGATCATGCAACTCTTGATCTCAGGGTTGTGAGTTCAAGTTCCACATTGGTTGTAGAGCTTACTGAAAAATGAATGAATGAATGAATAACTAAATGACTATCTCACAGGTACTAAATCTGAAAAAGGGTCTACCTTTTTAAAAAAATTATTTATTTGAGAGAGTGAGTGAGAGAACATTGCGGTGGGGGGGGGTGGGGAGGAGTGGGGCAGAGGGAGAGGGAGAAGCTGACTCCAGGCTGAGCAGAGAGCCCAAACTAGGGCTTGACCCCAGGACCCCGGGATCGTGACATGAGCTGAAGGCAGATCCCAGGACCCTGGGACCATGACATGCGCTGAAGGCAGATGCTTAACCACTGAGCCACCCAAGCGCCCCTGATTTTGATCTGATAAAAATCTTGACTGTATTTGACAAAGGATTTTGTCTGCACCTTCTTTTTTTATGGAAACTCTCTTACATTATTACCAAAGAAACCATAATTTGACCACAGTTCCTCTTTGGAATTTAGAGTCAGAATGATTCTTGTTCAGTCCAACTACACTCTTCAACTTAGATGTAAATCTAGGAACTATTGACTGTGGCCTCTTACAATGTGGATTGGGTTAGAAAAGAAAATTGTGTAAAGAAAACAGAGGGGCACCTGGGTGGCTCAGTCGTTAAACGTCTGCCTTCGGCTCAGGGCATGATCCCAGCATTCTGGGATCGAGTCCCATGTCAGGCTCCTCTGCTGGGAGCCTGCTTCTTCCTCTCCCACTCCCCCTGCTTGTGTTCCCTCTCTTGCTGGCTGTCTCTCTGTCAAATAAATAAATAAAATCTTTAAAAAAAAATAAAAAATAAAAAAAAGAAAGAAAGAGAAAGAAAGAAAGAAAGAAAGAAAGAAAGAAAGAAAGAAAGAAAGAAAGAAAGAAAAAGAAAACAGTTAGATAGCAGGGCTAAGAGTGAGAGTTTTGATAACATTTGAGTTCCAGACCCCTTATTACTGGGCCCAGGTACATTCCTGTTCTTGGTGTCTGTGGGTCGCTCTGTATCCTCATAACCTTTTTTTTTTTTTTAGCTTCACACGGTTTGAGTTAGGTTTCAGTATTTAACTTAGAAAGCATTTCCACCAGTGCCACTATATGCACAACTCTAGGTTACTCAAAAAAAGCAGCCACCAGCCTCATGTGGCTATTCAAACTAATGAAAATGAAATCTTCAAAATGCAGTCACATTAATCACATTCCAAATGCTCAATATCCACATGGGACTAGTGGATAGCAGAACATTTCCATCAATACAGAAAAGTTCTTTTGGACAGCCCGGTCTTCAGGAATGGCTCCCCCTGGAGTCATACAGACATAGTCAAGATGAAAGTCCGCACAGGGTAGCTATGTTTGCAAGGCCTGACATACAGTTGATATAGTTTATAATTTATTTCCAACTGAGGTTACCAGTTTCTGGAATTTCAAGTGTCTTGGAGTTTTCAATTCCCTTTTGGGAGCTGTATTTTTAAAAGTTTCTTTTAGTGGAATGTGCCTTGATTTGGGAGCTGATACCTGACTCCTTGTTTTTTGTTACCATGTGAGGACATTAGTCCCCTACTGCTGCTACAACAAACACTGTTTTAAAACAACACAAATTTATTATCTTACAAGTTTTGTTTTGTTTGTTTGTTTTTTTTGGGTGAGAAAGCCAACACAGTTCTCACTGGGCTAAAATCAAGGTGTCAGCAGGACTGTGTTCGTTTCTGGAGGCTCCAAGGGAGAATTTATTTGACTTTTCCATTCCTTGGCTCTTGGTCCATTTCCACCTTCAAACCTAACAATGGCCAGCTGAGTCTTTTTCACATCACATCACTGACACACTCTTCCGCCTCCGCCTTCCACTTATAAGGATACTTGTGATTTCATTGGGCCCAACCAAATAATCCAGGATAATCTCACCCTCCAAATGTCAGACAGTGATTAGCAAACTTAATTCCATCTGTAATCTTAATTCCCCTTGGCCGTTTAATCTAACATGCACAGATTCCAAAGAGTAGGCAGCAGTCATCTTTGGGATCCAGCGTATCCACTAGTGCTGTGGGGCAAATCATTCACCTCTGGTTTTTGCATTTGTATAATTAATGAGATTGGTCTATATAACCCCTAAGGTCCTTTCCAACTCTATCAGGTACAGCTCCAAACTAACAAAAGTTCATAGTAACTATTATATCTGGCTTTTCACTGAATTTGCATTAAATAATTAATCTGAAATAATGTTAATTCTGAATTTATGTTCAGAAGTGACTTCCAAGTTATTAGGCCATGAATCTCCCAGAGTAAGTGTTGGCCACAGGCCCAAACACACACAAAACCAATTCCAATGCTTTAAGTCTTTCCACTTAACATCAGAATGGAGACGTAAGTAATGAATTTTCAAATGTGTGATACACTAAATGTTTAAATCACAAGTGAAGGAAGCGGCACATAAATAAGTTTTAGCTGATACACAAGAAAGGTTTTTTTTTCCCCCCACAAGAAAGGATTTTAATCAGGGATAAATGAATTTTGTGTCTATTAACCCTCTCTCCCTTTTCTTAGGAGTTTGCCAAGTCATATTTCAAAAAGGAATAACAAACTGGTGCTGTAACTGGAGAGTACAAAAGTCATCCAAATGACAATCATTCAAAGTCAAGGAAATGGAGTCAGAGCAAACTAGAAATAAAAGTAAAGGATTCACCTCTCCTTTCTGACTTAGCAGAACGGCTTCTCTAGAAGAAAACAGTATTTGGGTTCTTTAGTATTGTGAGTAATAAAGCAGTTCTATCACCCTGACACATTCAAGAATATTTGGAATAGAAATTAAACGTTGATACGAGGAGAAAAAAAAGTTGACATTAGGAGTAAATCCTTCAGCAGTGATTTTAAATCCATCTCCTTAACAAGTTTTCTTACCAATGTGTCCTTAATTACCAGTGACCCTGTTATCAGATGGTACTTTCTACATCAAAATACTTCTAGTGATGCACTTCAGAACTGATATTTTCTACATAGTCACAACATATACAATCTGAAGAATAGAGAAGTATTGTTTTTTCATTTAATGATGCAAAACACAAACGCTGATTTGACATACATTCACATATAATTTCTTCTCTCATGTTTACAACTCAACAGATTGGTGAATCCAAAGGAACCAGTATCATCACTATATGGAGCATACCTATAACGAAGAGAAAAAAAACGAGAACTATAGCATTAACTAGCAGAAATAATATTAAACTTAGACCATTCTGAATAATTCACCTTAGAGAATCTGGGAAAGTCTAGAAAACAAATCCACAAAGAGCATCAAGCCTTCATTTTACTCAAGTTTAAGCCAAAAATGCTTCATGTGACCTAGAAGATAGTAGCAAAAGCATATCTATTTCATGTTTATCTCTTGACTGGCTGACCAAAGTAGTGACAGCAAGGTGATATTAATATGAAAAAAGAAATTAAAAATTTGGATAATTAAACCCTAAAGGGCTGAGTTTGAGAGTTGTTAAATATTTTTAAAAAGTGTATGCTAGTGATTACTAATGTTACCTACTTTAATCAAACTAATCCATGAAAGCTAAGATTTATAAGTGATTTATTATTTTACAAAAGGATTAATACAGAATTTCTTTAAAAGGATTTTCAGAAATATACTATGTGTGCATATATATACATATATAGATATATAATACACTCTTTTTTTTTTTTTTAAAGATTTTATTTATTTATTTGACAGAGAGAGACAGCCAGGGAGAGAGGGAACACAAGCAGGGGGAGTGGCAGAGGAAGAAGCAGGCTCATAGCGGAGGAGCCTGATGTGGGGCTCGATCCCATAACGCCGGGATCACGCCCTGAGCCGAAGGCAGATGCTTAACCGCTGTGCCACCCAGGCGCCCCAATACACTCTTTCTTTTAAACCACAGAGCATGCAGAGTATAGTATCTTGTTCACAGCTAGACTTTACTAGGAATTATCCAATTGGGTGCTAGTTGTAGTGACAATCGTAATGAAATGGTCATACAGTAAAAGATTTACCAATCTACTGCCCTTATACATTCATCCATTCTACAAATATTAAATTACCAGTAGGCCCAGGCACTGCGTAATTTGCTGAGTACATTATGATTAATAAAACAGACAGGGTTTCTGTTCTCTGGAATTTACACTCAGGTGTCATTTATGACAAATTGATATTAAGAAATACATACACAAATAATGGTAACTTGTCTTCAGTGTTATAAAGTTACTGTGTAGAGTACCATTAGATTTACAAAAAATGATATGATTTTGGCTCCATTCTTTTCTTTTTTAAAGATTTTATTTGTCAGAGAGAAAGAGAGGGAGAGAGTGCGCACGCACACATGCACGTGCACATACAAGCACATGTGCAGAGGCAGAGGGAGAAGCAGGCCCCCCACTGAGCGAGGAACCCGATGCGGGACTCGATCCCAGGACCCTGGGATCACGACCTGAGCCAAAGGCAGATGCTTAACTAACTGAGCCACCCAGGTGTCCCAATTTTGGTTTCATTCTTAAACACAACTTTCTTTGAACACGGTCAAAGCGTTATGATTAAAAATGATGCTAAAAGATGATTATGCTGAGAGATGCTTCAGATAAGATATTAAAACTCATAAATTTGTCACAGACAGGAATATCAGTGCTAAAAAGTACAAACTCAATAGGGGTGCCTGGGTGGCTCAGCTGGAGGAGCATGCAACTCAATCTCGGGGTTGTGAGTTTGAGCCTGACGTTGGGTGTAGAGATTAATTAAAAAAAAAAAAAAAACCAAAAAAAAAAAAAAAACCTTAAAAAAAGTATAAACCCAACAAAAAAACCCCAAAATACATTATTTAGAAAGAAGTCAAATTAACTTGCATAATTAATTAATCTTATAAAATTGCATACTTACCATATTAGTATTTCAATAGTTTATTCCAACCCATTTCTTCTTTTATACTCTAAAACATCTTCATTATGCTGTTTGATGAGCTAGAAGTAGGTAACAATTAAAATTAGAAATGTAATCTTCCTGGCAACTTAAAGAGGCTAACCAATGAAATTATATTTGGTATATAAGAGGTATACAAGAGGAATAGGCATAGATTAAAAAAATTACAACTATGCTAGAGATGAGGGAGGGCATGGGGGCACTGGGACCTGGATTTGCTTTTCTTTTTGTTTTAAAGATTTATTTTCAGAGAGAGCGAGCGAGAGCACAAGCAGGGGGAGCAGCACACAGAGGGAGAAGCTATCTTCCTGCTGAGCAAGGAGCCGGATATGGGACTCAATCCTAGCACTCTAGGATCATGACTTCAGCTAAAGGTAGACGCTTAACCAACTGAGCCACCCAGGTGTCCCTCTTTTCCTTTTCTTTTTTTAAAGAGAGTTTTATTTTATTTTTTTTTTCAAGATTTTATTTATTCATTTGTCACAGAGAGAGAGAAAGAGAGAGCACACAGCAGGGGGAGCAGCAGGCAGAGGGAGAAGTAGGCTCCCTGCTGAGCAAGAAGCCTGACACGGACTCATCCCAGGACCCTGGAACCATGACCTGAGCTGAACGCAGACACTTAACCAACTGAACCACTGAGATGTCCCTGCATTTGCTTTCCTAAACAAAGTTGGAAAAGCAAAAAAACAAAAAACAAAAACAAAAAAAGAATTACAGCTATTCTAATTAAAAATAAAAGGCTTAGAGGTGCAAGTCCAAAAACTATCAATGGTATATACTAGTTCATTTCAATCTAACATACTAAATTTGAGAAGGCAGCCCTTACGAGTTTAATTAATTAGCCAATTAATTAATTATTTTTTAAAGATTTTGTTTATTTATTTGAGAGAGAGAGAGACAGAGAGGGAACACAAGCAGCAGAAAGGGGGAGTGGGAGAAGGAGAGGCAGGCTCCCCGGCAAGCAGGGAGCCTGATGTGGGACTCGATTCCAGGACCCTGGGATCATGACTTACACCCAAAGCAGACACTTAACTGAGCCACCCAGGTGCCCCCCCCTTACGAGTTTAAATTCAACTTCTGCCACATAAATTATTTCATTCAGTGGGTAATTAATGTAATAGAATAACTTACCATGGAGGAGCTAAACCAACACAATCAACCAGAACTGAGTTATTAAATGAGGTCCAAGCTGGTTGCTGGGTGTGTTATACTTCTATCTTCATGATACTGTGAGTGACCAACCCCATCCTCCAACTATGTGTATTAATTAGATGTCACGGGAGATAGACACTTTCTTAGGACCACTGTCTGACAGAATATGCAACCAAAACAATAGTTGATATGGGGTGACATTTGCTGCAATCAAAGATCCGATTTCAGTAAGAGTTCTCAGCAGCAATCAAAATTTTTTGGGGAAAATTTTAAATTAAAACTTCATTATGACAAATATTATTTTAAAAAGGATTAGTTACTGTTGTTGTTATGCTGTAAATGACTTTCAACATCTCTTGCTCCTTATCAACAAGACTTTTCCTTTTTTAAAGATTTTATTTTATTTATTTGACAGAGACAGAGAGCACAAGCATGCTCTCTGTCACATGACCCAAGCCAAAAGCAGATGCTTAATAACTAAGCCACCCAGGTGCCCCATCAACAAGCCATTTTATTTATTTATTTATTTTTAATTTTTTTTTTTAAAGATTTTATTTATTTGATAGAGAGACAGCCAGCGAGAGAGGGAACACAAGCAGGGGGAGTGGGAGAGGAAGAAGCAGGCTCCCAGTGGAGGAGCCCGATGTGGGACTCGATCCCAGAACGCCAGGATCACGCCCTGAGCCGAAGGCAGACGCTTAACGACTGCGCTACCCAGGCGCCCCAACAAGCCATTTTAATGAGAAAATCCAAAATAAGAGATCTAAGATTAGAGGTGGGAGGCAGTGGAGAAAGCCTCTAACCCATTAGATACAGAACAAAATAAATACTAATATAGCACACAGACTTTGAGTCAACTTCGAGAAAATTTATCTACAGAGAGGCAGTATTTCACAATGGTCTATATTGTAATTCTTTAGTCGGGGAGAACTGGGTTTAGCAAACTAATTTCTCCAAGCGTTTTCTTTATCTATAAAAAGTCAACAATAATAGTACCTACTACACAGTGTTGTTGAAAAGATTGTGAGTTTTTACATGTAAAGCATTTGGCATACTGTAAAGACAAAAGAAAAAAAAAGCTGCTACATACTAAGTACAACTTCCAACAATGTATTTACGCAAACATTGATTAAAATCTTATGTTTTGGAAGTCTAGGGGACTTAATTTGTATAGCTTGTCCATTGATGATTTGTCCCCTACGGCATTTGAAAAAAAGTGTCTTCATAAAACCCAACCAGCCTCCATCCTCATTAGCAAGTAAAGGACAATTAACAGTAAAATTGCCATTCATCACAAAATCATGCTCAGTAACAATGAATGACGTAAGTTTCGGCCTCATCGTACTTTCTCGATGCTGCTGAAATCCTTAATATTTCTTTTTGTCTTTGGGATTTCCCTTATGTAATTAGCAATTACATAAATATCCAATTGGATGGGAGATTTGCTCAGCAACAATCTCACACTGACATTTCTCCTCCCCACGGTATCGGGGTCGCACGACATCAAGGGAGTAAAAACTCACATAGATCCATAAGAAGACCGAGGTGCCCAAGGTCAGTCCGACTTTCAGCCAGTCAGGTCTGTCATGTGGTGGCTCCCGAACGTAGAATTTTGATCGCGCTGAAGCTGAAAGCGGACAGTGTCTGTAAATCGATAACGTATTGCCTTGTACTGAAAAACTTAACATTTACGTGTGTATTACTGCATTTAATTCTCCCTTCCATCCCTCCCTCCCCCCCTTAAACAGCTACGGAAACAGAGCTTCAGAGAGGTCAAGTCAACTTGCCCGGAGCCACCGGCGCAGCCAGACCCAGCCGCCCCTGTCCTCCAGGACGCCCTCAAAGCCTCGTAAACTGGCTTTGCGGAGCCTCAGATGACTCCGGAGTCGGCGGGAAGCGGCCCCAAGAGGGTCTGCAGGACCCAGCCTGCAGCGGGTAGAATCCATTCGTAGAGACCAAGGGTTGTCGGCACTAAGAGAAGGGTCGGCGGCGGGTGATGGGGAACCTAGAGTCAGGGCTGGGATCTGGGACGCAGGCCGGCGAAGGTCACTACAGGACGGGCCCGGGCCCAGACGCCCCCTGCCCCCGCGGGCTGGGTTCACCCTGGTAGTGGCAGGCAGGAAGGTCGGGTCGGCCTGAGCGGAGAGGGACACTCACAGCCGCTTGAGAGCCTGGTAGGAGCCAACAGCTTGGAGAACGGGCGCAACAACGCGGGCGGCGCCATCTTGCTGAGCAAGGCTCCGCCTTTCCGCAACCGCGTCTCCCCTGAAGTCGGCGCCCAGGCGAGCGCCCCCTTGCGGAACGAAGTGCGGGATTCACCAGCTACCCAGCCGCGCTCCTAAGAAAAGACGTTAACTCGAGAATCCTGGTTATTGCCTGGTACTCTAGCTCTCCTCGTCTCAGCCTTCTGTCTGTAAAATGGGGTTTGGGAGGAAATGATTAAAGGGGGAAGGAGGTAGTTTATCCACTTCACTGTCCCGTGAGAATTTCAGGCACCTCCCCCAAGGATACGCAAGAGATTTACTAAAATCTTGCTACATGAGCCAGAAAACTGAAAATATTGTGTTGAGTAACCACTAGCACTTTGAATTCTGCGTTCCAGACACTGTACATTATGTATCATATGGTTTACATGCATCGCCTCATTTCATCCTCACAACGACCGTTTGATATACCTTATTACCATCAGTTTACAGATGAAGCTCAAATGCAACTTACTCATCCAAGGTGACATACCATATATTTGAAGAGACTTTTCATAGTTCCCCAAGTCTGCTCACACACACTATCGTGGTAAATCTTCACATCGCCGTGAGGAAGAGAGAACCTTCGTGTTTTGGAAGTGCCCTGACCGGCTCACGCTCAGGATCCCACAGCTGGAGGAGGTGGGATTCAGACTGAGGTCTTCTGACCCCAGATCTAGTGATCCTCCTTGGCCCATCTAACAGACTTGGACAGTCCCCTGAGGCCATGAGCTTTAGAACAGGGCGCAAAAATCAAGTTTAAAACGCCATTCCTGTAGACCATCTTTCAGCTTTTGATTTTTAAGCAAATTACTCAATCTCTCTACACCTCAGTTTTATAGCTGTAACATAAAATCTATCTCTTTTTTGTTGTTTGTTTAAATATTTTATTTATTTATTTGACAGAGACAGCCAGCGAGAGAGGGAACACAAGCAGGGAGAGTGGGAGAGGGAGAAGCAGGCTCCCAGTGGAACAGGGAGCCTGATGCAGGGCTGGATCCCAGCACCCTGCGACCACACCCTGAGCTGAAGGCAGATGCCTAAGGACTGAGCCACCCAGGCGCCCCCATAAAACCTACCCTATATGATCTTTGGGAAGCTTAGAAATTGTCCGGTAGTTGTAAACAACTTCTTTTTGCCTACCAAAGACATTGTACTGACAATAAGTTTTATCTTTCATAATTGAGCCAGATTTTGTGCCTTCACTTCTCAATTCAATCTGATGTCTAAGGACCATAAAAATATGTATATAAGTAAAAGAAATAATGAATTTTAATACTTTAATCCTTTAAACTTAAAGCCATTTATGATCATTTTAAAAGCACAATGTTAGTAAATCTTTTTTCTCTATATATTTTCTTTTTCCTTAAAAAAAAGTTTCTTTTTTAAGTAAGCTCTATGCCCAGCGTGGGTCTTGAATTCACCACTTCATGATCAAGAGTCACATGCTCCACTAACTAAGCTAGCCAAGTGCCCACCTCTATATTTTCTTTAGCAATATTACTGGGGAAAAAAATTTAACCAAAAATTATTGTACTATGCTTTCTGGTTCATTTTTACATGCAACTGATGGCTAACTGGATTGCTAAACTGTGAGTCACATTATAGTTTGTAACCTAGTTTGAGCCTCCTGGACTCGTGCTCAAGTAAGCAAACCACCCAGCTAATATGCTGAGTCAGTTGTTGGTTCTCAACTTCTTGTCCACTCAGCAACCTGACAGTTGAATATTCTTTCTATATCATCCCTTGGAAGCTTGTCCTGACACAGCTTTTGCAAGTATAGAACAAGTTGAAACAGAAGCCATGTTTAGTCAGAGCATACAGAACCAGTAAGCAAATTACTAATTTCAGTACTGCTATTGGAAAAAGGCTGTTTTGTTCTTTTGGTCCCTGTATCCTTTTACTAGTGTATATTTTGGGAAAGTGATGAAATAAAAGCACATTTCTTTCAGCATGTTAGCGCTGATGGAACCCTACACTTAGGGTAGCCAGCTGTAGGTGAAACTGCATCTTGAGAAGAATCCTGATGAAGTAATTCTAGCCAGGAGCTAGTAATGATATTTTGGTAGAAGTTGCTACATGACATTCATTTAAGCATTTCCAGAATCTGAATGCTAAAACTTTACGATATGACCCAGGCAAAAGGAGAGAGGATTTGAGTTAGCAGCTAGAAAACCACAGTTCTGGTCCCAGGTTTTCCCATGAGGCAACATCTTACTCAACTCATACTTCTCATTCCTAGGGAGGGTTAAAGAAGAGCAAAAGTTGAAAACAGTATAAAATATAATGTCACTACATATATGTTTATTGATGTATGATGCATGAAAATATCATAAATCAAATTCAGGATCTGGAGAGGGATGCAGTTCCTGATACATCTGCAAAAATTTTTTTTAAGATTTTATTTATTTGAGAGAGAGAGAGAGAGAGAGAGACAGAGAATGAGTGGTGGGGAGGGGCAGAGGGAGAGGGAGAACTCCACGAAGAGCAGGGAGCCCAACACAGGGCTCATGTGGGGTTCGATCCCAGGACCCTGAGATCATGACCCAAGCCCAAGGGAGATGCTTGACTGAGTCACCCAGGCGCCCCAAGTATCTGCAAATTTTTATTTAAAAAACAATCAGAAGCAATCACAAAATGTTAACATTTGTTAAATCTGGGTGACAAATATATAAACTTCTTTTATGTTGTATTTCTATAAAATTTAAATACTTAATGATTAAGGCATAAACGTGCCAATAGAGAACATCTTACATATATGGAGAATGGAGAATTTTCACTCTACATATCCCTTTTGTAGAATTAAAGTTTGGAGGTTATTTATTTATATATTTATTTATGGTTAACTTTTTTTTGTGAAGAGGCACTTTGGCAGTAGTTATATGCAAATACTTAGGGTAAGATGAATGAACTAACCATCATCATCATCATCATCATCCTCATCGTCTGTCATCATCCAGCCTTGCATATGTTAACTTCCTGCATAGCTGTCATTCACAGCACACAGGTTAAACAGGATCTGTTTGTCAAACAGTGGTGATCTGTGAGAGCAGATATTTTATGATTGAGTTCAGGCTATTAAGTCACGGACTGTACGGTCCAACTGTTATCTATAGGGGCATTTTAACTAGGAAATGACTCAGATAAATCTTGATGTAAACTAGTATTCACTGAGTCTTAAAATTTTATTTGTTATCAGCCAAAAAGAAGGTAACGTTTGCCAAATTATATTGTTGGCTCATCTATTCAGGTACTTGGACTTTGGTGGGGACTACTGTTTTGTTTCAAACATCAGAAATTTTCTTCCCTCAAGGGGGAAATAGTATATTATTCAAAGCAGAAATTAAGAAAACCTTAGCAAATAATATTACTGTAGGAACTTTTGGATATGAAGCCAGAGATCTGGAAACCAAACTTAGTAGTGAAGCTAAAATTATCACTGTAAGTAAGATAACTTTTCTACTTAATAGCTGAGATGGTTGAACGAAAGACCTCTTGGGGGCAAGTGAAGTTTATCATTGAATGACAACTGTTTTTATGAATTCTATGTTTGTTCTTAGTTTTATTTTTAAAAAAAGTTAAGGTTAAAAAACTGGCCAGATTCCAAAACTCAAATATGGTTTCCTGTAGATACAACTTTTTTCAATGAAACTTCTGAACAAAGATAACAGAATTTGAAGGAATTGCAGGATTTGATTCATAAAACCTTATTTATGATCCAAGCAAAAGAGGGCATTTGAGATAGCAGCTAGAAAAACCAAGCATTAGTCCCAGATTTTTACAATGGGCAACATTTCACTCACCTTACACCTTCTAGGAAGGGTTAAAGAAGAGCAAGCTGAAACAGTAAAATATCTGGGTAAATACATTTAAAAGAGCAAAGTTACTGCACATATAGTGCAATGATTCGTGATGCAGAGAATGCTACGGATGGAACTCAGCATCTGGAGAGAGATCATTAAAAATAATCAAGTGTAAAAGTGGCTCATAGGAGGGAAAAATTGTAGATCATCAATGGAATGCCAGCTTTAAAATAGGTTTACTGTCAGTTAAAAAAAATTTTTTTAGACTCCATGCCCAACTTGGGACTTAAACTCACCACTCTGATATCAAGAGTCACATGCTCTACTGACTGAGCCAGCCAGGCGCCCCTTTACTGTCAATTGTTAATGAAATTTTATATATATATATATATATATATATATATCTTTTATATATATCTTCAATATATATCTTCCATATATATCTTCCATATATATCTTCCATATATATATATATATATATGAATATTACTCAGCCNTCTGGTATCCTTGCCTGATACTCTGGTGTTTAAGATTTGAGGATTTCTGGTGATGGGAGTTCAACACTCACAATATTAAGCACTAACTTTTAGCCAACTCCAGGGGAGTCAATGGCCCTGAACTCTACTCCAAGATGACTCGAAGAGTCATGAACCCTTCCTTGTATGGACTCAACAATGAAATAAAACACATTTAACTTTCAGATGCTTCTTTGGCAGGGCAAACATGGCACTTAGGATCTGGCTCTTTCCAGGCTCACCTTAAGTAATAAACTAAATCACTGATACTCCAACCAGCCCATTTAATTGGTCAAACTCGTGCACGGTTTTCAGACTCCATTAAGCCTCTGCTTTCCGCATTGGTTTACAAGTCGTCCCTGGGGTGAAGTCTTCATTTCCCTTCCGCCTCTGCTGCTTAATTAGGCACTTCATTCACGATCAAACGCATAACTTCTTGAACACCTGCACTTAAGCACTTCGGGCTCGAAACTGGGAGAATCTACTCAACGAATGAAAGGCAACTTTGGCAGCAAAGAGCAGAAAGGCTATTCCTGAGCTGGAGACCGCCGGAACCGCAGTCAGCGACCCTAACCCGGCGCCTCCAAGACGCTCTGCGACCGAGGGATGGGCGGGGCCTGCCGCGACCCTCGCGGCCTCCGCCCACCCGCTGGCCTCCAGGTTTCCCAGCAAGCTCTAGAACAGAGGAGGTGGGGAAAGGAGGTCATCGCGCCTGCGTGCTAGGAAGTGTGACCCGGGTGGGAAAGCCCTCCGCGTCCGCCATTTTGGCTGCCTCTGTCGGTCTGTTCAGTTACCACGTGAACCGCCGACGGAGACCCGTGGGGGGGGGAGGCGGCGGCAGCGTTAAGTGAGAAAGGAAAAAAGACAACGAGGGGAAGGGGGTGCCGGGGTTGGGCGACGCGGTGACACTCGAGGCCTGGTGGCGGTGGTGGATCGGGGCAATCAAGGCTGAAGCAGCCCGGGGACGGCGGCGGCGGCGGCGGCGGCGGCGGTCGGACAAACGGACTGACCGAGCCGGGCGGTGGCGGGAGCAGCGGGAGGAGCCGGAACGATGCCGGCCGTGAGCCTCCCGCCCAAGGAGAACGCTCTCTTCAAGCGGATCTTGGTAAGTGTGAGACTGGGCAAGCAGTGGGGAGGATTTAGCCGGTACACGGGCCTGTCACCCCTAACCTCGGCCCGGCGGGCACCGGGCCACCTCCGCCAGGAACCCCGCCTTCGTACTCCTAGTCAAGCCGAATGCGCCCCCCCCGTCCCCTCCCTGTGGTTCCCACTTCACCCTGCGCGCCACGGGCTTCCTCATCCTGTCTCCACGCTTCGGAGGCCGTGGTTCCGGAGTAGGCCCCGTTTTCCTAGCTTCTAGACTGCGGGTTTTCATCCGGCCCGAGTGAAGGGAGGACACGCCTGGCCTTTAGCAGGGAAGGGGGCAACACGGGCAGGAGTCGCGGCTGGGGTGGTGCGGGAACACTGCCGGCAGGTCGGGGTGGCACCCTTGGAAGGAACAGGTGGTGCGGATGCGGCACAGCTCATTCATTGCCCAAGCGCGGCTCTCCCTCCATCGTCCGTCCCTCCCTCTTCCTCTCTTGATATTCACCTGTCCCCGCCCGTCCCGGGGTCACTGAATGACCTGGAGGGAGGGAAGGAAGGGGGTCAGAAGAGGAAAGGAAGCTTTCTAAACGACTACCTCCTTGTAGTTAGTTTCATACTTGAGACTGCAGGTTCTCGGCCTCTCTTTTCCCCTCGTTTCTGGATGGAGTAGGGAAGGGACCTTTATTTCTTAGTTTCCAAGCGGGAAACAGCCCCACCCCATACCCTGCTCGGGAGGTGGGTCCCACTGCGAGGGGGCGGTCCGGTTGGAAGTGAAAAGTTTATAGAGTTTCTGGTTGAGACGTTCTTGACACGGATTTTCTCAGAGACTGAAGTGTATTAACACTGATGCGAAAATTGAGCAGCAAAGACAACTTAAGAACTTTTGAGATGGATCTTATGGACACTAGCTCAAACTCAGTTATTTCCTACAGTTCAAACGTGTGCAGTTTGCATTTTTTTTTAATACCATAAAATACAGTGATGTTTGGAGGGACTGTTTACATTGTAAAATATATCTTGTGGCCTTGGCGCTATTACTAATATATCATGGCACATTTTTGGTTTGGCATTTAGTGTGTGGGTTGCCCCTTCATGCAAATACTTCTTTATGAAAGAATTAACTGTTTGCCAAACTTAAAACTTTAAAATTTTTTTAAATTTGGACTGTGTGCCTGAAAGTGTTAGCTGTTGCAATTTTAATTTGCTTCACTTACTTGAAAAGTAGAACAATTTTGGGGGTCCAGTTTTCTAGGAATAGGAAAGAGTAATCCAAGTTGAACTATGATTTTACAAAAATGTCCATATGCCTTACAGATTTAGTCAATTTATGTTGGAAAAACTCATCAGAAAGTCACATCCAATACCACATAACTCTTTGTCCTTTGAAATCCTTGTTGCCATTTTTTTGGTTTAAGAATAATGAGTGTAGATGGGACTATCACATGGTTTTAATAGAACAATTTGTTTACTGTTAAATCTTTTATTTATTTATAAAGATTTTATTTATTTACTGACAGAGTGCGCATGCGCACAAGCAGGGGGAGTGGGTGATAGAGGGAGAGGGAGAAGCAGGCTCCCGCTGAGCAAGGAGCTGGGACATGGGACTCACACAGGACTCGGTCCCAGGACCCCCAGGATCATGACCTGAGCTGGGCAGGGACCCAACTGACTGAGCCACCCAGGCATTCCTACTTTTAAGTCTTTTAAAAGACTAACTGGTGTGTAGGTTCGACTGTAACATAGTTTTAGGATAAAAACGTGTCTTAAAACTTACTCCTTAACTGTTTTTTTGAAAAAAATGCAAGCAGAAAAGTTGAGAGAAGAGTATAAGGAGCACTCAAACCCTTTACCTTAATTTAGTATGTAACATTTTGCCAGATTTGCTTTCTCTCTCTTGCCGTACACATAAGAGTAAGTTGCAGACATAATATTTCATCCATAAATGCTCCAGCAAGCATTTTGTGAGTATAAGGATATTGTCCTGTATATCCATAATACTGTGGAATATCCAGTTCATATTCAAATTATCCCAGTTGTTAGGGTAGCAGTTTTTAAAAAAATCAAACTTTTTATTTTGGATAACTGTAGATTGACATGTAGTTTTAAGGAATAATACAGAGATCCCTTGTACCCTTTACCCAGTTTCCCAGTGCTAACGCCTTGCAGAACTGTAGTTCAGTATCATAACATTGACACACTCTACCAGTCTTATTCCGATTTCTTCAGTTTGCTTGTACTAATTTGTGTGTGTATTTAGTTCTGTGCCGTGTTATCGCAATTACATAACCACCAGTACAGTCAGTATACAGAACGGTTCCATCAGCACAAGGATCCTTCTGTTGCCCTTTTAGAACCACACCTTTCCCCTGCTTTCCATCCCCTCTACCTCCAAACTCTGGCAGCTGCTACTGTTCTGTTCTCTATTTCTATAATTTTATCATTTTATGAGTGTTTACTGAAAAGAGTCATACAGCATATAACTTATTAGGATTGGCCTTGTTTTAATGCAATATAATTTCCTTGATATTCATCCAAGTTGTTGGGTGTGTCAATACTAGTTCTTTTTTACTGTTGAGTAGAATTCTGTGATATGGATGTACCACAGTTTAACCATTCATAGAATAGCGTTTTTTGATTAATCAATTTACACATTTTTTTTTTCTGGTTGTGATAGTGGGGCAGAACCTTTGAGTTCATTGCTAAAGTAGAAGTGCTAAAGGATTTATTGTGATACGATATATGCAGAAGAAATGTGAAAATTACTAAAGGGGATAGAATGTTTTTGTTGTTCTGTTACATTAGGAATGAAGAAAACTTTGCTAACCAGAGTATAGTTAGTATTTGCTTTTTCAAAATTGCTTCTGCTTCCTCAGTTTTTATGGTATGTAAGCTCTTTTGATTTTAAGCCTCCTAACTCCGAAAAGTTGGGCATACTTTAATGCCTGTAACCAAATTGTTGCTGGGTTGGTAACTGTTAAATCATTCCAGTAAGTAGTCACTTTTTGAACTGCTACTTTGTTGGTTGTACCATACTCCTTTGTAGTAAATTCCTTTAGGAAATGAAGTTAGTTTATATTTTTAAAATATTTGAAACCTCAATTTTAAAGTAATGAAATATGTTTTTGCCTTAATTTTTCAAAGGAAACCCAGAAGGTTTCAGTATTGAATTTGCCTGGCTTGTTCTAGTTTAGTTGATATCTAAAGTTCAGTTTTGGGGGCACCTGGGTGGCTCAGTCGGTTGGTTAAGCGTCTGCCTTCGGCTCAGGTCATGATCCCAGGGTGCTGGGATTGAGCCCTGCATTGGGCTCTCTGCTCGGCGGGGAGACTGCTTCTCCCTCTCCCTCTGCCTGCCACTCCCCCTGCTTGTGCATGTGCTCTCTCTCTGTCAAATGAATAAATCTTCAAAAAAATAAAATTGTTTTGTTGCATATTGGGCCCTTTTTTTTTCATATATTACTTAACTTTTCTGACTAAAGAATTGTTATAAGTTGGTCAAAATGTCTACAAAATGTGTCTTGTCTATAATTTGTCTAGAGAAGGGGCAGGGCATGAATTTAATGTAACATGTATTATGTAGGAGTTTAGTTTAAGGAGAGTTATGTGTATTTAACAGAAGTGGTTTCTTTGTGGGATTTTTGTTGTAATTATACACCATTTTAACAATTTGGAAAACTAAGTCATTAGAAAATTGTGATTTTGCCTACTCTTGATGCTATTTGTTTAAATAGTTTGAGGACATTATCAGATCTTTACACCACTTTTTTAGGATCTAGGTTAAGTGTAGGAAAAATGAGTTGCTGGAGTGGAATGAAATTCACACCTTTTTAGATTTTAGCCCACTTGCAGAAGTGGATGTACCCTAACGCCTTGCAGTCAAGAGTTGCCAGGTTGGTCACTGTTGCTGCTCTTCTCTTCTTAGGTGGTAATGTGAGCTAAAAGGGCAAAAAACCTATGTTGGGAGTACTTAAATATTTTACATCATTTATCTATATTTGGACTTTAGCCTGACTGAATGTTTTATGTTGTTAGTTAAACGTGTAGATGGCAGAATTTTTCTTTCCTAGGAAAGTGGTAAGAGAAGTTAGTATAGCATGGTTATAATGTTAGTGATTTACTGAAAACTTACCATTCGTACTGTACAATAGAACTTTCTGTGATTATGGAAATATCCTGTATCTGCTCTGTCCAATATGATAGCTGTTAGTCACATGTGGCTATTGTACACCTGAAATATGGCTAGTGTGATTGAGGAACTCAATTTATAAATTTAATTAAGTTTAAATTCAAATAGCCGCTTGTGGTGGTGTATGGTTGCTGTTCTGGACAGTGCACTTTGCAGATCCTTCTTTATTCTTAAAACTTCTCAGGGTGGGGACATTTTAATTAAGGAAACAGACTGAGATTAAAGTTAACAGCTCAGTGTTAGATTCGTTAGATTCAAGAATCTGTTTGTTTGTTTGTTAGCTCAGGGCATTTATACCGTACCTGCCTAGTGTTTATCTGTTTGGTGTTGGAGGGGAGGGGAAGCGGCAGCGGTTGTAGGGAGAGGGAGTTAGGTAAAGGTGTTGTAATGATTGTAGGTGGCTAGATGTATTGTAGGTAAATTATTTCATATGATTTATTGTGTTTGGAAAAAAGTGGTCTTCTTACAGTTTGTGATACTTAGGTTTGATTTAGTTGCAGATGAAAGTAAGATTAGGAATTGTCAAGTAACTTTCCATATGTGCATGAAAGCTCTGTTGACTTAAATTTCTATGTGACAATTCTAGTTTTGCAACTGAATGTGGACAGTAACCTTGAAATTGGTTTTAATATGCTTTTGCCTGCCCTGCATGTGTTCAGAATGTAACAGAATAAATAAAGAAATGGAAACAAAGTTTTACTTGCTATTTAGTTCTTTCTTTTTCTTTCTTTCTTTTTTTAAGATTATTTATTTGTGAAGAGAGAGAGGGTAGAGCAAGTGAAAGCGTGAGTAGGGGGAGAGAGGTACAGGGAGAGGGGCTGAAGGAGAGGGAGAAACAGGCTGAGCAGGGAGCCGGATGTGGGGCCCAATGCCAGGACCCTGGGATCAGGACTTGAGCCGAAGGCAGAAGCTCAACTGACTGAGCCACCCAGGCGCCCCTGAAGTCCTTTTCTTTGTACACTGTAGGTAATCAAATGTTTAAGCTAGAATAAATTTCTTCCTGAAAGTGTACCAGAAAAGGAAATGGAAATTTGCTATAATGTAAATATACTATATTATAAAATACACAAAATACTTTTTTTTTGAAAGTCCGTAAAAATCTTAGGAGAAAAAACCTTTTGATAATGTGGCAAATTCACTGTTTTGTTTTCCTTTATACTTCTGCCCTAAATCCTTTCTGTAGTATGAATGAACAAACTGAGATACGTTTTTATTTAAATTGACGAAGCGTGTGTGTGTGTGTGTGTGTGTGTGTATTTTTCTCTTTCTTTCTTTTTCTTTCTTTCTTTCTTTCTTTCTTTCTTTCTTTCTTTCTTTCTTTCTTTCTTTCTTTCTTTTTTTTTTTTTTTTNTTTTTTTTTTTTAGAGAGAGAATCTTACTCAAGCAGGCTCCACGCCCAGCATGGAGCCATATGTGGGGCTCGATCTTAGGACCCTGAGATCATGACCTGAGCATGAAATCAAGAGTCGGTGGCCTAACTGCACCACCCAGGTGCCCCCCAAGCATGTATTTTTTAAATGGTTTATTGTGTTAGAAACCTGAAATGTTTCAAAAGTGATTCTTTTGGATTGAGAGTAGGTTAAAGTACTTGTATGTACAGATTATTTGGAGAATAGAGTACTTTGGTTAAAAAAAAAAAAAGATTGGGGCGCCTGGGTGGTGCAGTCATTAAGCGTCTGCCTTCGGCTCAGGGCGTGATCCCAGCATTCTGGGATCGAGCCCCACATCAGGCTCCTCCGCCGGGAGCCTGCTTCTTCCTCTCCCACTCCCCCTGCTTGTGTTCCCTCTCTCGCTGGCTGTCTTTCTGTCAAAGAAATAAATAAAATCTTAAAAAAAAAAAAAGATCGACCACAGGTTAGTTTTTAATAGTAGTAGACAACACCATATATTCAGAAAAGCATACAAAACTTTAACAGGGAATCGAATTTAATGTTCGATTCTGTGGGTATTTTAAAGGTTTGCAGTCCTGGGTCATAATTGGCGATCATTACAAACTAAGTTATTTGATAGTAATAGAATTGCTATCCCAACTATTACTTTGAAGCACTGGTTAAAAGACAGTTTCCACAGAGGGAGACATGGTGCCCTGTATGGCTGGAGGACTGGAGAACTACTGGCCAACCTGCTTTAGCTGAAAGGATCTCTTTGTTTAGTGTGCATTATTTCCTTTAATATTTGTGCTTCTGACAATGCAGTTCTCACAGAGCATTGATTCAAATATATCTTCTTTGTTCATAAAAGTGGTTTTGGACATAAAAAGCTGGGTTATATAAGGGATCATATGCAAAGGACTGTTCAGAATTTTCTCCCCCATCAGATCCTGCATGTCACATTTCTTCTCTTAGAATTCTGTTCAGATGTGCTCCTCAGCTCAGTCTTATTTTCTTCCTTACTTTATGTCTCTCTATATCACTTTATTACCATATGACACATATGTGCAAGTAATTTATCACATGTCTTCTATAATTAAAATGTAGGTTTTATGATGATAGGGCCTTCTTTCTGTTAATTACTGTACCCTCATTGGTTAGAATAATGTACCATAATAGACATTGAATAAGTACTTGTTGCATAAAATGAGTGTATAAACAGTGACAAGAGAGAAAGCTCTTTGGATTATGTTCTCATATAAAGATTTTTGAAAAGGGGAGTTCCTGGGCCTTGGCATTGTAGAGTACATTGTTACATGAGGTAATGGTAGGATATTAGGCAGAACCTGTATTACTCGGTAAGACCTTAGAAGTTTCACTTACGAATGAATCATAGTATTAGTTTGTTTACATTGCCTTTCTCCAGTCACAGGAGCATAATAAGAGGAAATTTTATTGTTCTGTTTTGGTTGTTTTAGCACTGGAGGAAAAAATGGCATCTGGATTAAATGAGGATGTTTGTTGTGAGGAGCCTGCTGCTGAATCAGATAGTAAGGCTCAGTCATCTATAGTTTCATAAAGCTCTACGACTGATTACAACACAGATTTGAGGGTGAGGACCAGTGCATCTGATACTATAAAACAGGAAGGGAAAATTTTGTAGATTAGAGTTGCTTCGTGAGTGTTTTACAGAAAATGTAAAGATCAAGTTGAATTTTTGGAATTGGAAAGGTATGCTGGGAAGCTGGTGTGGCAGAGCAAGCCACATAACTAATCATTGAGCCTAGCCAGCCATCAGCATTCACATCTAAATACAACTTTGCTGTCTATTTATAGGTAGTAGCCCTACTGAAGGGAGAAAAACTTAAAGATTCTTAGTGAAAAATAGTTTTGAAAAGAATGTCAGTTGCCAGTGCTGATGGTGAGAAGAGCAAGTGAAGAGTTTTAAAAGAGTGATGATTCTTAATATAAATATTAGGGTTTGAAGAGGAGGGAATTTTATGCTGTGATTGTATTCTTGACTTTTGGGAATTTCCCTGGAATATCAACTGTATACCTAACATCTAAGCTGTTTTTTAATTCATATTGTACAAACTTGTGTTGAAGTTATAACTTTTAAAAAACTAGTTTAACTTGTTGCATATGGTTTTTCCCCCTTAAGTAAGATAGGAATTATATTGTTCACTCCTAATTCGGAATTAAAATAATTCTTTAAAATTTTAATTTAATAAAGCAATCTTTTTGACTATTTAAAAGTAAAATAAAAATTGTAGTATAGAAATAAATGATGGAGAGCTTAATGTTTTTGTTGCCTGATGTAGTTTGTTCCACTGAAATTTTCTTTGGTTAGTATAATAGGAATACATTTTCAGTTGAGATAATTTGAAATTTCTGTCAAAGCCTACTGGGGAGATTATAATCTTATTTCAAGCCAATGATTTTTTTCTTTTTTAAGTAAGCCCGAGGCCCAACATGGGGCTTGAACCCACGACCCCAGGATCAGGGGTTGCATGCTCTACCCACTGAGCCAGCCAGGCACCTCTAGCCAGTGATATTTTAAATCTTAAAGATTCCATTTGAGTTTATTATGTAGGAGGTTATTTAAATATTCCTGTGTGTTATCTGTAAGGGTTGTTCTATCTACATATCTTAAATATAAAAGGAGAAATGAAAGTTTGCTTTTGAAAGTATAGACCTAGGAAAAAAACCCTTAAGGTTGGTTGTTTATTTCCACACATGGTTGTTCCAGTTAAAAAAATTTTTTTTCTCCTTATAATAATGGCTTCCACTTAATGTGGTACTCTATTTTTCAGAGAGATCTCATTGGAGATTACAAGATATCTTTGATTATCAGTGCTTTGGAACTGAGTCAGAATCTTTTAGAAGAGGGGAAATGAAGTAAACTGGCATTTATTGAGTATCTATTTTGAGCCAGATTTTAGGCTAGGCTTTTCTTACACATTAGCTGATGTAAACGTTGTGTCTCTCCTTTAAGGAAATTGTAATAAGTATAGTCCATACTTATGTTATTATTAAAAGTAGATTTCTGATTGCTTTATATACAGTCAGTCGTGCTGTATCAGGACAGATGGGTTCCTAAAACTCACTGCACTATGCAAAATCATGCAGTAAAAACCACAGGGCTTTTTACTAGGCACAACACTCAAAAATTTCGTTAGTGAAGGGTACCTGGCTCCAAGTGTCTGTCTTTGGCTCAGGTCATGATCCTGGAGATTGGGATTGATCCCTGCATTGGGCTTCCTGTTCAGCCGGGAGTCCGCTGCTTCTTCTCTCTCTCAAATAAATAAATAAAATCTTTAAAAAAATTTTTTTTCATTAGTGAAAAAAGCAAAGGTAAGAACTAAATTAAAATGATAGCACAATTTTTACATATGTTAAATGGTTAACAAATACATAAATACTATAGAATAAATACTGCACTTTACCATGGAAAAGACCAGAAGTTTGTGGAAGTGAGTGTCAGAAGGATTGCAGTTTGTGAATTGTTTTGAAGTAATGGAAGGAAAGTTATCTAAAGTCTGAGGGAAAGTTGTAACACCAGAGAGAGATGGGTGTGGCTCTTAACACAGCCAGAACTGATGTAGCTGGTAGGTGTTTGATGTGTATGTCAGTCCTGTACATTGCCTGTGTGGTTTGTTTTAGCTGAGTTCAGTTTGTTCACCTAGTACTTCTAGTGGACAAAATTCCACAGAAACAATCATGAAATTTGAAATTTAGTGTGTTTAAAATACTCCTTAATATATCAGTGATATTGGAACAAACGTGTTTTCCAGACAAGCATTATAGCAGAACTGACTGTACATTATCTAACTTGTGTTGTAGTGATCACACAGCCGAGGTATGGGTAACTCTTCTTTACTCTGGCACAGGATTGTGTAGATTACTAAACTAGCACTCCTTGAATTTAGGACCTGAGAGAGTGTCACGTTGTTTGCCATCTTTGTTGCCACTGCCGCTATGGAGACTTAAACTTCTTTCAGTGTTTTCCTTGTTAAAGAGAAGCTTTGTTCCAGACTACGAAAAGTTTCAGGACAATTCATCTTAAAGATTTTTTGTGGGAAGACAGTATTTTAAAAACAGGAAACAAAATACTACACATTTCTTCAATTTGTGTTTTGAAACAATTTCAATGTTGAGTGGAGGGAGCCTGGTGTGGAAAGAACAATAGAAAGATTCTGGGATTGAATCCTAGCTCTGCTTTGTTTTATTCCTTACTCTTTTTCAGACTCAGTTTGCAAATCTGAGTGAAAACAGATAAAACAGTACTTTTCTGACACACTTCACTGGTCATGTAGTGAGATATGTATGAAAGTGCCTGGCAAATGGTAAATGTGAATTAGTACTCGTTCTGTTGTAGGTGTCATCTGTTAAGAACTTTACTTTTTTTATTGATCTCATTTTGTTTTGTTATCCTTATCATGTGTCTTACATTCTGTTTGATATTTTTATTTTGTTTTGTATATTTTTTGGTATTTAGAAAGGTTTATATCTTGTCAGTTACCTTTGTTTTTACCTTTAAAAAGTTCCCTTAGTTTTCTTTTTTTTTCTTATTTAGGCTTTTGCTATTTATTTTGTTAGCTGTGAATTAAATCCACTGAGTCTCATTTTCTTATGTGTGAGGCAATTTATGGGCTTATTCTGCTTTACATTTTTTCCCATGTCTCTTTTCCTTTGACATTTTAAAGTTCTTTTTACTTGGTTGAGAGTATGTAATTTATGTACTATTCTTTCATCCTTATCAATACCTTTGTTTTAGATTTAGTTCTACAATTAAATATAGTTTATATTCACAAGGAGACTGTTAGCTGAAGTTTTCCCAGTCATCCCTTGGATGAAGCTCATTGTACACTAGCGATTCCTTAGCAGTGCTTATGGAAATCTCTTAAGTTCATACATGGTTAAACTGTTTTTCTATAGCCTTGATATTTGAAGTACAGTTTGGCTGAATGTAAAATCTTTGATGCATATCTTCTTAATTTTTTGAAAATATTGCCCTCTTCTTCTCTTGGTTGTATATTGCTGATGCCACCATGATTTTCTTTGGGGATGATTTGGTCTTTCTTTTTGGAGATCTGAGGAGTTTTCCTTTATCTGTAGAATTGAATCATTTTACTAGGATTATGTCTCTGTGTCTACTCTTGTGGATAAATTTTCCCTGGTATGTGGTTTTAGATTGTAGAGTGAAGTTTGTTTTAAATTCAATAATTATCAGGATCCTTGGGTGGCTCAGTCAGTTAAACGTCTGCCTTCAGTTCAGGTCATGATCCCAGGGTCCTGGGATCCAGTCCCGCATCAGGCTCCCTGCTCAGCGGGGAGCCTGCTTCTCCCTCTCCCTCTGCTGCTCCCTCTGCTTGTGCTCGCTCTCTCTGTCAAATGAGTAGATGGAATCTTTAAAAAAAATTTTTAAGAATTATAGTTTATTAATAAGTTCTCTTCTATTTTATTCTTTGATCTTTGCTTGTTGGCTGTCCTTTGCCTCTTTTTATCTTTTACTTTTCCTTCAGTTCTTTTCACCTTTGTTTCTTTTTCACTTACTTGAGAAGCATTCCTATTTTCTATCTCTTTAAATTATATATCTTTTTTTTTTTAAAGATTCTATTTATTTATTTGTCAGAGAGAGAGAGAGAGAGAGTGCACAAGCAGTGAGAGTGGCAGGCAGGGAGAGAGTAGGGACCCTGATGTGGGATTTGATCCCAGGACTCTGGGATCATGACCTGAGCTGAAGGCAGACGCTTAACCAACTGAGCCACCCAGGTGTCCCTAGTTCATGTTATCTTGAAGTTTAGTCTTCATTTCTGAGATGCATTTGTGTTTCTCTTGCTTCTTTAGTTCAGTCTGTACCTGTGTTATATTTTCCTGTTGTTTGTCCATTATTTAACATTTCTTTTAAAAGATTTTATTTATTTATTTGACAGAGAGACAGCCAGCGAGAGAGGGAGCACAAGCAGGGGGAGTGGGAGAGGAAGAAGCAGGCTCCCAGCGGAGGAGCCCGATGCAGGGCTCGATCCCAAGACTCCGGGATCACGCCGTGAGCTGAAGGCAGACACTTAACAACTGAGCCACCCAGGCGCCCCCATTATTTAAAATTTTGAACATCTGATTTGAGGTGTTCTTTTATGTCTTCATCTGGTATATAATTTTTTTCCAGTTATATTAAGAAATAATTGACATACCTCACTGTAAGTCATACAGCATTATTTATTTTTTTAATTTGTGATGGAGTTGTATTACATGTTTCTTTTTTATAGCTAGGCTTTTTGGGTGTCTTTTCATCTGCCACAAGGTTTTTTACTTTTTTTCTTCCATTAAGTAACCTGGTATAGATGCTGTGTTCTTTTTTTCTGTTCAGGTTGTGATGGATTTTACTAGACCAACACTATGGACAGTTTTATTTTTTATTTGTTTTTTATTTTTTAAAAGCTTTTATTTATTTGAGAGAGAACGACCAGGGGGAGAGGGAGGGGGAGAAGCAGACTTCTCCGCTCCCCCCCCCCCCCCCCCCCCCCCCCCCCCCCGCCAAGCAGGGAGCCTGATGTAGGGCTCTATCCCAGGACGCCTAGACCGTGACCCGAGCTGAAGGCAGACGCTTTACCAGCTGAGCCCCTCAGGCGCCCCTAGACAGTTTTATTTTTGGATTGAGGTTTGTGTGGCTTCCTCAACCTCTTAGTTCAAAAGAGCACCCTCTTTTGTTGCTACAGTGAATTCTTTTTAAATAATTGTATCTCTTCCACCCCTTTCCAGTTGTTCTATCATTATTTTAGTAGAGTCTTCATCTAAGGTGGCTTCTTTCTGTATCAGGCCTTCAAGTGTCAGTTCCTTCTTCTAAGGTGCCCCTTCTCCCTGAATTCTATGCCTTGCTAAAACTGCTGTCTTTGGTCTTTTTTGTTTTTCAAGTTTTATTTAAATTCCACTTAACATACAGTGTAATATTGATTTCAGGTGTACAATATATCAATTCAGCACTTCCATACACCACCCTGTGCTCATCATAACAAGTACACTCCTTAATCTCCATCACCTCTTTTACACATCCCCCACCCACCTCCCCTCTGCTAACCATCAGTTTGTTCTCTAGTTAAGAGTCTGTTTCTTGGTTTGCCTCTCTCTTTTTCCCCTTTTCTCATTTGTTTCTTAAGTTCCACATGTGAGTGAAATCATATGGTATTTGTCTTTCCCTGACTTACTTCACTTAGCATAATACACTCTACCTCCATCCATGTCATTGCAGGTGGCAAGATTTCATTCTTTTTTATGGCTGAGTAATATCCCATTATGTATAAATACCACATCTTGTCTATCCATTCATCAGTCAGTGGACGTTTGGGCTCTTTCCATAGTTTGGCTATTGTTGATAATGTTGCTATAAACATTGGAGTGCGTCTATCCCTTTGAATTAGTATTTTTGTATTCTTTGGGTAAATGCCTAGTAGTGTGATTGCTGGATTGTAAGGTAGTTCTCTTTGTAATTTTTAAACTTTTTATTTTTAAGGGATGCCTGAGTGGCTCAGTCGGTTAAGCGTCTGCTTTTGGCTGAGGTCATAATCTTGGTCCTGGAATCGTGCCCTGACGTTGGGCTGTCTGCCCAGCAGGGAGTCTGCTTCTCCCTGTCCCTCTCCCTCTGCCCCTCCCCCATGCTCTCTCTCTCCCTCTCTTTCTCAAGTAAATATATAAAATCTTTTAAAAAAACATAAAAGATTTTATTTTTGAGCAATCTCTCTTTTTAAAGTAATTCCTACATGGGGCTTGAACCCACAACTCGGAGCTCAAGAGTTGCATACTCTAACAACTGAGCCAGCCAGGTGCCCCTATTTTTAACTTTTTTTTTTTTTTTTCAAGTGGGCTTCACATGGAGCCCAGGATGGGGCTTGAACTCACAACCCTGATATCAAGAGTCAGATGCTTAACCGAGCCACCCAGGCACCACCCCTATTTTAACTTTTTTTTTTAAGTATTTATTTATTTATTTGAGAGAAAGAGCATGCATGAGAGCATGAGTTGAGGGGGCTTGCAGAGGGAGAAGCAGACTCCCCACCGAGCAGGGAGCCTGATGTGGGACTCGATCGCAGGACCCTGGGATCATGACCTGAGCTGAAGGCAGATGCTTAACCAACCGACTGAGCCATCCATACGCCCCTATTTTTAACTTTTTGAAGAATCTTCATATTGTTTTCTACAGTGGCTGTGCCAGTTTGTATTCCCACCGTAAGTGCAAAAGGGTTTCTCTTTCTCCACATCCATGCCAGCACTTGTTGTTTCTTGTGTTGTTGATTTTAACCGTTTGGACCCGTGTGAGGTGGTGCTAGCTCATTATAGTTTTGATTTGCACTTCCCTGATAAATGATGTTGAGCATCTTTTCATGTGTCTGTTGGCCATCTGTATGTCTTCGGAGAAGTGTCTTTTTGTGTCTTATGCCCATTTTTAAATTGGATTATTTGTGTTTCGGGTGTTGAGTTTTGCAAATTATTTATGTATTTCGGATACTAACCCTTTATTGGTATGTCATTTGTAAATATCTTCTTCCATTCAATAGATTGCCTTTTTTGTTTTGTTGATTGTTTCCATCACTCTGCAGAAGCTTTTTATTTTGATGTAGTCCCAGTAGTTTTATTTTTGCTTTTGTTTCCCTTGCCTCAGGAGACATATCTAAAAGTTGCTACTGCTAATGTCAAAGAAACTATGGCTTGTGTTCTCTTCTAGTATTTTTGAGGTTTCATGTCTCATTTAGGTTTTTCATCCATTTTGAATTTTTTGTATATGGTGTAAAAAGTGGTTCAGTTTAATTCCTGTGCGTGTTGCTGTCCAGTTTTCCCAACACCATTTGTTGAAGAGGTGGTCTTCACAGACTTTATAAGCCTCTTCTTGACTCCCAGTAGGCATTAGTCTCATCCATCATGCCTCTTAAGTACTTCCTTTCAGGATGAGGCCTTCTTCTGAGTGAATCCTAGTTAATATTACATGTATTCAGTCACCACTTCAACCCTCTTGTATTGCTCTTTTGGACAGTTCCCATTGGAGCTTCTGATCTTGGGTGTTTATGCACATATATGTAAGTTGGCATTTTTTACTTACCTCATCTTCTTATAATGCTGGCTTTGAGTGATTTTGTTTGCTTTCTTTCTTGGCCTATATGGTTTTGTGAGGATTAGTGGAGTGTTTAGAAATTAGAAGGCAGCGATTATGCTATAAAGAATTTATTTTTGGTTTTATATGCTATGCTTGACGGTAACGGTGTGTGTGTTTTTTTTTAATTGCAGTTCGGGTTTTATGTATATAAATTGAGTAATTGGTTATACTTCTGTTTCTGTGTCCTCGTGGCCACTCCGTTGTTTCTTTTCAAACTCTCCTAGGAGTATTTATTATTGAAATAATTATGAGTTTCTATTATATAATTGACAATCAAACTTGTGTATACCTTGAGTTTTACTGAATTTTGTCCTACGCCTAGCATTAGAGCTCATAGCTAACAGCATTTCGTTAGCAGAGTTCTATTCGTATTAAGCAGAATCTGAAATCTTCAATTTTTTTTTCAAGTGACATAGTTTAATGCTGAAAAAAAAGTAAGATAAAACACATTTTACAATGCATTAACAGTGGTGTAGTATCCAGAAAGCAGATGGTGATTGTCACATTGAATTCTGCTGACCTAAGCTGAAATCAGGGGTCAGATGCTTAAGTGACTGAGCCACCCAGGTGCCTCTAAAGAATTTTAATTTTTATTTAATTATTGATGAACTGAAATGTTAAGTGGCTACAGCTCTAATCTCTGACTCCGAAGGCTTTATGTGCTCTCTCTCCATACCTTTCTACTCTACAGAAGTAGAACCACTAAAGTGGCTCCAGCACATTGGCACTGAGTGCCAGTCAGACTCCTGGTAAGTGAATAAACGCTTCTTGATTTGATTTTGGCATACCTAAGACTCGTTTTCTTTTTAACTTTTTAATTGTGAAAGTTTTCAAACATGTGAAAATAAGGAAAATAATATAATGAACTTATTTCCTAATTTCGACAGTTACCAAATTTGGTTCATTCTTTTTCATCTGTGACCTGTACCCCCTAGACTATTTTGAAAAAATCTCAGGTATCATTTCAACATGGGTGACTTTAAAAGCCAACTTTGACTTTTATCATTTAGCTTGATGTGAAGCTGCGTTCTTTTTAATCATTTTCAAAGAATGAAATGTTTCTTGGCATTAGCTGAAGGAGAGCAGTGGAAGGATATATATAGTACTAAAGAAAATCATGTAATCTTAATGCCAAATCTAAATTGTATATACAGTTTTTGCCTAGTTTCTCTATTTGCCATGTCATAGTTCCCACTTCTAGGGAACTGTTTTTTTCTGTAACGAGGATTTGGAAAAGGATGATGAACTTTCTTTCTGCAATAGATAACCTTATGTAGTTCATCTGGGCTTTTCACAGCTTGTCCAGCTATTCTATTCTACTCTATTTTCATTTATTTACTTTTTAAAGATATATTTTAGAGAGTACTTGTGTGAGTGGGGGAGAGGCAGAGGGAGAGCATCTTCAAGCCGACTCCCCACTGAGCACCAAGCCCCATGTGGGGGCTCAGTCTCACAACCCATGAGACCATGTGACCTGATTCAAAACCAAGAGTCAGTTGCCCAACTGCCTGAGCCACCCAGGCACCCCCAGCTATTCTATTTATATAAACAGCCACCTGTTTTGGAGATTTCTTAACCGCCTTCATATTCGTTTCATTTTATTTTATATATATGTATGTGTGTGTACATATATATTTGAGAGAGCATGCAGGTGGGGGGGGGTGTGCAGAGGGAGAGAGAGAGAACCCCAGGCAGGCTCCACGCCCAGCACAGAGCCCAACACAAGGCTTGATCCCACAACCCTGAGATCATGACCTGAGCCGAAATAGTCAGACACTTAACCAGTTGAGCCCCCCAGGTGCCCCAGCCTCCTTCATATTAGTCCAATTAGAGATCATTTTTCTAGGAACAACAGTAGAATAATTTTCAATATTATGACAAAAGTGCTGTTACTTAACATCATGAGATTCATTTGCTATAATCTCATGGTACCATAGTGCCTCATGTCAGGCATTGGTGCTGATGAACTATGCTGGGCCACCTAGAGAATCCCAGAGGATCCCCTCCTCTGGGATTCCTCTGGCATAAATGCCTAAGGCTATGTTCATTTTTTTTTTTAAGATTTTATTTATTTATTTGACAGAGTGGCAGCGAGAGAGAGAACACAAGCAGGGGGAGTGGGAGTGGGAGAGGGAGAAGCAGGCTTCCTGCTGAGCAGGGAGCCTGATGCAGGGGCTCGATCCCAGAACGCTGGGATCACGCCCTGAGCTAAAGGCAGACGCTCAACGACTGAGCCACCCAGGCGCCCCTATGTTCATTTTTTAAAACTCTCTTTTCTCTGTTCTTCAGATTGGATAAATTTTATTTATCAATTTACCAGTACACTGATTCTTTCGTGTTATCTCCATTCCAGTATTGAGCCCATATGATGAGTTTTCTTTTTTCTTTTTTTTTTTTTTAAAGATTTTATTTATTTATTTGACAGAGATAGAGACAGCCAGCGAGAGAGGATACACAAGCAGGGGGAGTGGGAGAGGAAGAAGCAGGCTCATAGCGGAGGAGCCTGATGTGGGGCTCGATCCCACAACGCCGGGATCACGCCCTGAGCCGAAGGCAGATGCTTAACCGCTGTGCCACCCAGGCGCCCCCATATGATGAGTTTTCTTATCTCCCCAAAAAAAGTGTTGCAAAGTGTTCAGTAATTGCTTCTTCTGGTATTTTTATAATAGCTAATTTAAAGTCTTAAATTTCTCCCATCTCCACATTGGCATCTGTAAATTGTCTTTTTCTTTGCAAGTTGAGATTTTTCCTGTTTCTTCACATGCCATATAATTTTGGGTTTTATCCTGGACATTTTGAATATCAGCTTATCAGAATCTGGGGCTTGTTGAGATCCTGTGGAAAATGTTAATTTTGTTTTAGCAAATCTGGTTAGGTTCAAGCAGCAAGTCTCAGCTCTTTTCTTTGGGCTGGGGTTCTAATATCAGTTCAGTTTTTAAAATCTTTGTAGTCAGTTTTAAAATCCTGTTCATATGCTACCCAGTAACTAGTCTGAGTCCTGGACAGTGTATATGTTAGTTCATTTCTCAGTCTTTGATGTCGTGAATAGGATCAGATCTATGTGTGTGCAGTTTAAGGGTGAACTGTGGAGTTCATAAATATGTGGTTGCTTTCTCCAGTTCCTCCTTCTCTGTGATATTCTTGGTACTGTTTTCCTGAGTCTTCTCTTTTCATCCTTTGGCTAGAAAGGTGGGATTCTAGTCATTTCACTGTACTTTGCACTTTTGTGATTATGTCTGTGTCTGGCTAGAGCTTATCAAATTCATTGATCTCAAAGAACTAGCTTTTGGTTTCAGTGATTTCCTCAGTTTTTCTTTTTTTCATTTCATTGATTTTGCTCTTAACCTTTTTTGTTTCCTTTCTCTTACTTGGAGTTTAATTTGCTCTTGTTTTTCTAATTTCTTAAGGTAGAAGCTGAGATTATTGGAGACCTTCTTTTATAATACAGGCTTTTTTCCTAATTGTGATGTGACTCTTCTCCTCCCATCTTCTTTCAGTTTAATCCTGCTTGGGGTTTGTTGACATTCTTGGCTCTGTGGATTAAGAGTTTTCATCAAATTTGCAGGTTTTTTTAAAAAAATTAATTTATTTGACAGAGGGAGAGAGCGCACGCGAACGAGCACACAAGGGGAATGGGAACGGGAGAGGGAGAAGCAGGCTCCCCACTGATCAGGGAGCCTGATCAGGGGCTCAGTCCCAGGACCCTGGGATCATGACCTGAGCTGAAGGCAGATGCTTAACCTACTGAGCCACCCAGGTGCCCCAAATTTGCAGTTTTTTGTATTTATCCCACTTAAGTCTTTATTTTCTTTTGATGCTCCTGTTACATGTATGTGTTACACTACTAGACTACTTGATATTGTTCCACAGGTCTTTGAGTTTCTGTTTTCTTTCCCTGCTACCCCCTTCATTTTCCTCTTTCAGCTTCCACTTTGGATCATTTCTGTAATATGTTTTCACATCCACTGCAGCCACTTTAAGTTCTCTCAGTGGTTTTATGTTCACTGCACTGGCCTCAATTCACTGTGGTGTCTGATATTTTAAGCCTTTATGATTAACTCTTCACTTGTTGTTATTTTTTATTCTACAGTGTCCACTTTTTTAAGTTTCCATTTTTCTTTTCTTGTTTTTTAAATACATATATTTTTAAATTTTATTTTTAAGTAATCTCTCTACCCAGCATATCCTTGAACCCACAACCCCAAGATCAAGAGTCACATGTTCCATGGACTGAACCAGCCAGGCGCTCCTCTTTTTTCTTCTTTCTTTCTTTCTTTCTTTCTTTCTTTCTTTCTTCCTTCCTTCCTTCCTTCCTTCCTTCCTTCCTTTCTTTCTTTCTCTTTCTTTCTTTCTTTCTTTCTTTCTTTCTTTCTTTCTTTCTTTCTTTCTGTGTTCAAGTAAACGCTATCCCGTGTGGGGTTTGAATTCATGACCCTAAGATCGAGTCACATGCTCTGTTGACTGAGGCCAGCCAGGTGCCTCCCCCCCACCACCAAGTTTCCATTTTTCTATTCAGATTTTCTGTTTGGTTTCTGATTGGGTCCATGTTTTCCTTTCAGTCCTTTGATATTACCTAATAGTTAACTGTTTTAAAGCCTTTGCTACTTCCATCATCATTTTTGTATTTCTGTTGATTTCTTTTTCCTATAGGTCATGGGTCACAATTTTTGCTTTTTTACCTAATTTTGTTTTTTCATAAGATTGGATATTATAGACACTAAGACATTGAACATCCGGATCTTATTGTCTTTCTTAATAGAGTTTTGTTTTGACAGACTGTTAATTTGCTTGTGTATCAGCTTCTCTCCAGGGCTTGTTTTAAGGCTTTAATAAAAGTGGGTCTAGATTAGCCTTATTCCCAAAGTGTTGGCTTTCTGGGTCTCTACTGAATCATGGAGTATTTAATCAAGTGTGTAAATGGATGTTAGGAACTCAGATGTCTCCTCCCATTCATGTATGAATGAGCATCAATAGTTGTTCTGCCCATGCTAGTTGATAGTTGTTTTTGCCTAGCTACTGTAGATTCTTTCAGTGAACCTGCTCAGCTTAATAATTGACAAAAGATTTCAAGGGCGCCGGGGTGGCTCAGTCGGTTAAGTATCCAACTCTTTTTTTTTTTTTTTTAAAGATTTAAAGTACTTTTTTAAAGTACTTAATATGTCTGTCTACCATGTTGTTTTATAAAACCTGTTTTAAATGAATTGAATGTGAAGCTTTTCTTCAAAGTATACTGTAAATAGTATTTTGCATCCTTCTTTTCTTAAGTAAAAGTCAGTTCTTTAAACACTTACTTTCAGCCTATGGGATTGGTTAAGGCATTAAGAATCTTGTCATGATGCCTTCCTTTTATATAGTTCTGCAGAATTAACTTTAGTGTTAGTGTTATGTGGGATTTTGAAAAATAACCAAATCTATTTTTTTCATTTTGTACATCTCTTTTTGAATGGTTCAAAAAAGGACTTTTTATATATTTTATATTTGTTGTTACTTTTTCTGTTAAACTAGAAATACTACTCTCTTGTTGTAGAAGTGGTGCTTTTTTATTTTTATTTTTTTTAAGATTTTCTTTATTTATTCAACAGAGATAGAGACAGCCAGCGAGAGAGGGAACACAAGCAGGGGGAGTGAGAGAGGAAGAAGCAGGCTCATAGTGGAGGAGCCTGATGTGGGGCCCGATCCCATAACGCCGGGATCACGCCCTGAGCCGAAGGCAGACGCTTAACCGCTGTGCCACCCAGGCGCCCCGAAGTGGTGCTTTTTTAGGAGAAAAAGAGATTGGGATCCATTTCCTTAAGTACACACTGATTCTTGAGTTGAAGAAATGAGTTCTTAGCAGCTTTTTGGAGGAGTATGCCATTTTGAATTATTTTTACAGGTCACATTGACAGGCGATAATTGGTTTAATGACATTGAGTATAATTTTAATATGGAAGGCTGCCAGATTTCATTAATTGAGAACATAATAATTAGGAATTGAAACTTTATTATTATTGGTCTGAAATGTGATAAAATAAAAAGCTAAGTAGTATAGTATTATCACATTCAAAGAAAGTGGAGTTTGTTTTTTAATTTTCTTTTGGTAAACTCAATTATTTGAGGTAATTATCCAATTAGTTAATTATTCTATGTGTGTTCATTTTTCTCACCTTACTTTTGGCATTTTTATTGCCTATTTATTTGACTATAATAGTAAGAAAGAAATAAGGTGAGGGGTGTCTGGGTGGCTTAGTTGGTTAAGCCTCCACCTGTTGGTTTCAGCTCAGGTTGTGATCTCAGGGTCCTGAGATCCAGCCCTGAGTTAGGCTCTGCGCTCAGAGGGGAGTCTGCTTGAGATTTTGTCTCTTCCTCTGCCTGTCCCTCCTACCCCCCATGCACCTCTCTCTGTCTAAAATAAATACGTCTTTAAAAAATAAAACAAGGTGAGATAATGTTTGAATTTGATTAGAAGATCTGTTAAAAGATTATAGGCTTTAAAAAAATTTTTTTTAAGATTTTATTTACTTATTTGACAGAGAGAGAGAGAAAGTATGCGCACAGCAGGGGGAGCAAGAGAGGCAGAGGGAGAAGTAGACTCCCCTGCTGAGTAGGGAGCCTAACGCGGGGCTTGATCCCAGGACCCTGGGATTATGACCTGAGCCAAAGGCAGATGCTTAACAACTGAGCCATCCAGGCGCCCCAGCTTTTTAAATTTTTATTTATTTTTTAAGTAGGCTCCATTTCCAGCGTGGCACTTGAATTTATGACTCTGAGATTGAGAGAGTCTCATGCTTTACTGATGGAGCCAGCAGGCACCCCAAAACTATAAAGAGAGGGAGTATGAGTGGGGGTTCGGGAGCAGGGGAAAGAGGGAGAGAGGGAATATTAAGCAGGCTCCACACCCAGCACAGAGCCCAGCATGGGGCTCAATCTCAGGACCTTGAGATCATGACCTGAGCTGAAATTAAGAGTCAGATGTTTAGCCGACTGAAATACCCAGTTGCCCCCCCAAAAAAACTATAGCCTTCAATAACATTTATGTTAATAAAATTTAATGAAATTTCTGTATATGATGGAAAGAGCTCTCACCTGGGCCTCCGAAGGCCTAGGATGTCTAAATTTTGCCACTAACTAGGTAAATTGCTTGTTTTCTAAATCTTACTTGTACAATAAGCATTGAACCTTTTATTCTTAGTTTACAGGAGTATCATGAAGATTAAATGAGATGCTAGTGTGCAATCCCTTTGAAAAATGTGGTGCTGTAAACAATGTAATGTATTTCCAGTAAGACCAAGAAAAAAACAACTGGAATCCTGAGTATTTTAAGTTCACCTATACAAAATAAAGTCACATTATGCATGTCAAGTAAGAATATAAATGTCTGTGATTTTTATGTGCTTGTTATCAATTATATTTATACAGGTTCACATTTATACTATGGAACAGTAGACTGTTCTGTAGTTTTTGGGTTAGACCTTGTTAAATAATCAGAATGTTAATAGCAGTTGCCTCTGTAATGGGATATAGCTTAATTCTTTCTTTCTTGGCATTATATTTCTTCTGTTAGAGGTTTTCTTTTTCCCTGTGTTTTTTTTCTGTGCTACACCACTCAACTGTAGTAGAAAGGTAGTTATAATGGCTAGGTGTAATGGCTCTGATTCCAGATTGCCTGGTTTAAATCTTTTTTTTCATCACCTGGTAGCTGTGTGACCTTGACCAAATTATATAATCTCCATGGACTTCAGATATCTCATCTAAAATGAGGATAAAAAGAATACTTACCATTGTTGAGATTAAATGAGTTTTCCCTGTGAAGCATTTAGCACAGTACCTGGCATTCACTAAATGCTCAATAAGTATTAGCTGTTAGTATTGTTTTACATGTTTTTTTCCTGGCAAGATATCTCTAGGATTTAAGGACTCTTTCTGATACTAAACAAAGTACTTAAGACTATATAACTAGTTTGTTGTCTGAAGTCAGTGTTTAAAACCAGAGCTATTTGATTCCATAGGTAGCTTTTCACTGTTCGACTAATTCCTTGAAGTAAATTTTTCCATTGATAATGTTACTAGTATGTAAAAATTACCTACAAATATAATGCTAGGATTATGTCATAGTGGTCACAGTTTATATGATTTGTTTACTTTAGCAGAGAAGACCTACACTCCTTTTGTACCATATTTATTGTATTGGCTTTGGTAAATTTAAGCCTTAGTTATAAAAGCAGTTTTTAATCCAAAGTAAGTTAAAAGAGATACTAAGTTTTTGCTGACTTACTACTGTTAGTTCAGGTAGGTTATTAATTTTAGGTATTTTTTGTTGGTTTCACGTATTTTTTTTGTAATCTCAGTTATTAATAAATATTGGTATTTTTTCTTTCAGTGAATATATGTTTTTATTTCTGTTTATTTTGATGTAATTAAGCACTTCTAATGTGTTTATGAGCTGTTAGTATAACCTCTTTTGGGTTCATTTTTTCAAGACCCCTCCCCAATTATTTTTCAAATTTTTTTTTAAGATTTATTTGCAAGAGAGAGAGAGGGTGCACAGAGGGAAAGGGAGAAGCAGACTCCCTGCTGAGCAGAGAGCATGATGCAGGCCTGATCCCAGGACCTGAGATCATGACCTGAGCCAAAGGCAGATGCTTAACCAACTGAGCCACCCAGGCACTCCTCCTTGCCCAATTTTTTTAATGAGCTGTCTTTTTGATATTGACTTATAGAAGTTCTTTATATATTCTAGATGTAGGATCTTTGTTGGGCATTGCATGTCTTCTCTGGCTTGCCTTTTTTTTTTTTTTTTAAGATTTTATTTATTTATTTGAGAGAGAGAGAACATGAGCAGGTGGAGAGGCACCTGGAGAGGGAGAGACAGACTCCCTCACTGAGCAGGGAGCCCAATGAGGGGCTTAATGCCAGGACCCTGGGATCATGACCTGAGCCAAAGGCAGATGCTTAACTGACTGAGCCACCCACCTGCCCCTGGCTTGCCTTTTTTTAATATTATCTTAAACATTTAAACTTTCCTGCTTAAGGAATAAGGGAGCTTGTCAACCCAACATATAATGAAGATATTTTAAAATGGTTTTTTGGGAAGCTTTATTGTTTCACCTTTTTCATTTAGATTTGTGATGCTTTTGGAATTTTTCTTTTGTAAAGAAGGGTTGTTGCTTGGCCTCATGAAGTTTCACCCTACATATTTAAAACTTAGTACTCAACAATCTTTAGCAACAGATGCATGGGGACTCTGCTAATTTATTTTTTCCATCTTTTTTCTCTATACTTCTATACTTCAGTTTGTGTAGTTTCTATTGTCTGTGTTTCTGTGTTTTCCGTTTCACTGATTTTTTCTTCTACAGTGTCAATACCTTTACTCTGATGACATTTTTTGTATATATTATATTTTTCACCTCTAGAAGCACTATTTGGTTCTTTTTTATATGTTGTTTCTCTTTTCACATGTTTATTTTTCTTAAACTCTTGAGCATCTAGTTGTCTTGATATTTTGACCTCATTATTTCATCGTTTCTCTAGTTCTCCTGGTTGTGGATCATGTTTTCTTGCCTCTTAGGTTATCTAATAATATCTTATTGGATGGTGGGTATTTATGAATTTTACATTGTTTTATGTGACTTTACTGTCTTTAAAGAGTGTTGGAGTTTGTTAATAGCAGACAGTGAAGGTACTTGTATATCAGCCTAGGGCTTTGTTTAGGTTGGATCTACAGTACACTTACTCTAGGGCTAGTTTTTGTCTTCTACTGAGTAGACCTTTTTGCAGTATTTACTCAATTCTGCAGGTGTTAATTGAAGACTTCATTCTGGCTATTTGGAATTCTCAGTACCATGTGAAAATTCTTGAACTTACTGCTTTCTGGTCATTCTATTTTTGGCCTCATGAAGTTTCCCTCTACATTTTCAAGACTTAGCACTCATAGTTTTCAGCAACCAATGCATTTGGACCCCCTGCAGATTTTTAAATTTCTTTCTCTGAATAGTTCCATCAGCATTTGCTTTACCATGTAGTTGGCCTCATTGAACTTCGTTCAGTCTTTGTCTCTTCAATTCTCTGGGGACTGTTGTGCTCTGTGAGATCCTTCTCCCTGTACTATGATCTATAAAGTAGGGGCATTTCTAAGTCTGTCATTTTTTCCCCCACCTCTCATGGTTCACAGCCCTGTGCTGCCTATTGTCCAATGTCTGACAATAGTTATTTCATATGTTTTGTCTATTTTTGTTGTTTACAGTAAGTAGAAGGGCAAGTTCAACTTCACTTATTCCATCATGGCCAAAAGTGGAAGCTCCCTTACTGTATTTTAAAGAAATAAATTTTCAGAGGTGCACTTGGGCGGCTCAGTCAGTTAAACATACCACTTGTGATCAGTTCTTGATCTCAAGCCCCATGTTGGGCCCACACCAGGCATGAAGCCTACTTAGATACAATTAAAAAAAAAAAGTTTTCAGAAAGCTAATTGAGGATTTTAAGAACAATGCCCTTAAATTGTTCTTTGTATGTATATAGTTCCTGGAAAACATTGACACATCCAGAGTGTCCCTCTTAACTAGTGTTTACATCATAGCTGTACATAATTATTATAAGAAAAACATACTATAGTTAGGCTTTCTGCTGAGTAAATAGGAATATGAAATTTGATTACTTCGTTACGTTTCTTTGACTACATATGGTTAATGATAGCCCTAAGTTACTGCTGCTGCTTTCCCTTCCCTCTTATCCCCCAGATAACTGCCTGCCAAGTGTATAGTTGATTGTGGGGAAGGGAGGCAGGGAATTAGGAAGCTTTTGTAGAGAAATTGGGACTATTGGTACCTACTAGAGGATGGAAGTATGAGTGAAAGAAAGCACCAAAGATAAATAGTTTTGTTTTGTTTTGTTTTCCTTCACATCTGGTTGGGTGAGTTGAGGGGAAAGCATCTACTGAGATGATGAAGACTTGGTGCAGAACATTCTGGGGGAGGTGGATATTCAGTTGTGTTTGGGATACAATAAGTTTGAGATGAGAAGCAGCAAAGTAGAGATGATGAGTACATAGTTGGTTATAGAACAGTTCTGTAGTTGGCTTTAGCATTGAGCTTAAGCAGTTGATGTCTTCGATGCCAAATATAAAATTTTGTTTTCATTGTTTTGTTTCTGCACATTTTTTTTCTTGTGGTGATTTTGTCATTTTTTCATTAAGCCTCCCTCCCAGATTTTGAAAATACTGTTTCAAAAGTTGTGAGCAAAATTTGCTTAAATTTATGACAGTGAATTCTGGCGTAGATTATTGTATGTTTTAGATGCAGGCTTATTTCTGTAACCAATAGAATGGTTTAAAAATTAATTATTGGAGCACCTGGATGGCTCAGTCGGTTAGGCATCTGACTCTTGATTTTGGCTCAGGTCTTGTTCTCAGTGTGCTGAGTTCAAGCCTTGCATTGGGGTATGCTGGGCATGGAGCCTACTTTAAAAAAAAATCAAAAAATTATTATTATTAGTGAAGCCACACATTGATACCTGAAAGTCAAATAGCACTAGAATATTTATGATGAAAAAATATGTCCCCTTCACCCCTACCCCGTCACCCTCCACCTTCCCACTTCAGAATCACTCACTCTCTTAGCCATATTCTTTGGTATTTGCTTTCTTGTTGCTTAATAATATACCACTATTTTTTGGTACATGACTTTGAGACATTTGTTGACTTCTGGTTATGGAAAAAAAGGACTTAGAAGTTCATCATTCACATATTTGTCCACTTTCCTTTTCCTCATCACCCTGTCATAGTTGTATCACAACATTTTGACAAACCAGCACTGAATATTTACATTTTTATAATTATGCATGTATTTTTCACTGTTAAGGTAAATATTACACTAATACCATACTTTCTGCCTTTAGCCTTTATTTCTCCTAGAGATAATACTTGTCTCATTCAGTTGCCTGGTTTTCTGTAGAGCTATCGCTCATTTTTCCCAAATGTGTCTGAATTTCTGTCATTTGCTCATAAATAATAATTTCCATATTATGAAATATACTGGTTCCATTTTTGCCCTTACTGGAAACCTATTCCATGGTAGCCTTTGGCTTCCTTTTTTATTTTGGAGTGGTGGTTCTCTAGATCTTTTTTCTGCATTACATTTATTTACCAAGTGCCATATTGTCTTTTTTGGTTTGTTTTGATTCCTTTTAATAGCTTCATAAGGAAAAGTGCATAGAGATAAATTTTTAGCTTTCTGAGAAGTCTCTAAGTCTCATTTTCACACACTTGATTGATAATTTGGCTGGGTATAGAATTCTAGGTTGAAACTTGATTTCATTTTGAATTTTTTTTTAAAGATTTTATTTATTTATTTGACAGAGAGAGATAGCCAGCGAGAGAGGGAACACAGGCAGGCGGAGTGGGAGAGGAAGCAGCAGGCTCCCAGCGGAGGAGCCTGATGTGGGGCTTGATCCCAGAGCACCGGGATCACGCCCTGAGCCAAAGGCAGATGCTCAACGACTGCACCACCCAGGCGCCCCTCACTTTGAATTTTGAACTGTGTATAGATGTTTTCTGGTTTTTAGCAGTATTCCATTATTACTTTGGAATAAAAGTTCAGTGACGTTCAAATTACAGATCCTTTTTATGTGCCTCCCCCCCCCCCGGAAGTTTTTAAGGACCTTTTCTTTATTTTCAAGGCTTTGAAGTTTCATTATGTTGTGCCATGGTAAAGATCTTTCTTTTCTTCTTCATTATTTTGCATGTACTTTTTTGTCCCTGTGGCTTGAGAAACTTCTTTCCTTCAGTAAGAAGAAAATATTATTTAAAAATACAATTTCCATACCTTTATTTTCTCTCAGTTTTCATTTTCTATAACACTTGCTGGACATTTTGGGAGTGAGCTGATGATTTCTTATTTTTCCTAATCTATATTCTGTCTCTTTGTCTTGCTTTTACTTTTTGTATTTGAATCTTCTGTATTTTTTTATTGGAATTTTATGGGATTTAGGAGAATATGGACATAATATTTGATCATTCTGTTGTATTT
This sequence comes from Ailuropoda melanoleuca, assembly GCF_002007445.2. Classification (NCBI taxonomy): domain Eukaryota; kingdom Metazoa; phylum Chordata; class Mammalia; order Carnivora; family Ursidae; genus Ailuropoda; species Ailuropoda melanoleuca. The sequence goes on along the minus strand of NC_048222.1, from coordinate 114,740,400 downwards.
AGTAATCAGAATTTTAGGATTGAATTTAAAATTGTTTGCATTTCTTGCTAAACTCGATTTTTTCTTTTTTGTTTTGACAGAGATGTTATGAACATAAACAGTATCGAAATGGGTTGAAATTTTGTAAACAAATCCTCTCTAATCCCAAATTTGCAGAGCATGGAGGTAAGTATAAATACCATATACTTGTCTGTATAAGTAAATAAGCTGCTAACTTGTCTGGCTTCACTTATTTGGGTTCTGTTACTCTCAGATGCCCTGTTTTTCAGAGAGAATGGACCTTCTTTGACTGTTGCATGAAGCTGTTTTAATACTGTAGTTTGAATTTCATGTCAAGAAAACTGTAACACGTTCTACTTGATTTCTGGTTTATTCCTGTTTTGAAGATTAGTGCTGTAGGAAAGGCAGAGGAAATTAGTAGGGATGGATTGTTTAAATTTAATAAATAAACTCATTTAAGATATTAGAAAATTTTGCTTTAGAACTCTGTTGAGCTGCAAAAATTTGATTTCTTACATTAAGCTTATTCAGAAAGTGCCTATTTGGTCCTTAGCTTATGAGCTAGCATCTTTTTATTCAACATTGTATCTTAGTTTTTCAAGACAGTCATGTTTAAGACTTGATCTGTATCATGTAATGCTCTGAAAATTTACATAACTTTTGCTTATGTGAGGGTAGAGTGACAGTGAGATGTTGGTAGGGTAAGAGGGAGAGTGTGTGGCTAAACTTGTGAAGACACATAGGAAAACTAAGCTTTTGCAAGTCTGATTTGTGCAGTTAAGAGACATGGCTCTTCAGTAATTAATTTGATAATCGCTTAGTATCGAAGAAGAGGGAGAGAGCAATAGTTCTCTATTGGCTCTCTTTACTCCTACATATTTTTACTATAATAATAAAATTGGAGGTGGAAAGCAGGGGACATAAAACCACCTAAATTTATCTCTTTTTTTTTTTCCTTGTTAAAAAATATTTTTTTGTTAGGTGCATGGTATGTTGTAGGAAGTGCCATAATTTAATTGCAAATATTTTAACGGTACATAAAATGATGGTTTGTCTTTGACTCACTGGCAGTACAGAGTTTCATTAATTAGGGCACTTTAAGATGTTTGGTAAAACTTGCGTGAATAGATTTTACCTATTTGACAACAAAGAACGGTTTTGCATGGTATAGTACCTTGCTAGTTTGGCTACTTGCCAAATATATTTTGTTAGCTTCCTTTTCCTTTAAAGTTATACATGATTTATAATGATTTGTACATGATGTTTTCCCCTCTCTTCTGTTTCTTTATCTGTATTTTTCTAATAAATGTTGATTTTTTCCTCAGGGTAATACCTTTCTTTAATCCTTGCCTTTTATTCTTAATTTTTCTATGAATTATAAATTTTAGCCCTAAAAGTTAAGTGAATCATAATCAATATTTTTTATTCCTGTGTGCTTTGTAACATGCACATTATAAAATTAGAAATCTTTTTTCTTTTCCTTTTCTGAGAACTTAGTATTTCCCTGAACTCTGTTAATCTTTTGATTGTGAATGACAGATACCTGACATTTTCTTTGTTGTGTGTTTGGTAATAATCCCAAAGAATCATTTAAAAATTTATGAAAATCAGAAATGTTAGACAATTTATTTGGATGGTTTAACCATTGAACAGTGAATTTAATCTTAATGTAACTTGGGTTCACAGAAATAAAGTCTGCTTTAAGGTAAAGTTTTCCGTATTTTAAAGGGGATTTTAAGGATTGCTTATTAGAGATGAATTTCCTTGAAGAACAGTAGTAGAGTCACTGTATCTTGTTAGCACATGAATTACCAGATATTCATGCACTTTTGTATCTTTTTATTTAGAAAAAAAAATTCTGGGGATGCCTAGACTATAGAAATGTGTGTTTCCTTGGTTTGTCAAATTTTAAAATATTTTAATTCTGTAGAAGTCCGAAAGTTTTCCAAATAATCTTCTTGAGAGTTTAAATTCTTAGAATAATGTAACATTTGTTTTTGAGATTATGATTACTTTTTTGTTAACTATTTTTAATGTTTAATTACTTTCTTTTTTCTTCCTTTTCTTTCTCTCCCCCCCCTTTATTAAAAATAGAAACCCTGGCTATGAAAGGATTAACATTGAACTGTTTGGGGAAAAAGGAAGAAGCTTATGAATTGGTTCGTAGAGGTTTGAGAAATGACTTGAAGAGTCATGTGTGTATCCTTTTTGAGATATGTTTAAGGATTGGATTGGGGTGTCTTAAGCTAAGACAGCAATTTAGGAGTCAGAAGTCTTAGATTTCTCTTACTGTATAACTCCAGGGTTTTAAATTGAATAACAGCTGTCTTCATGGAACATTTTTATGTACTTAACCTGTTCTAACATTGCTTCTGTTCAGATAGATTGGACTTTGCCTTTTAAAATACCGTGGTCCCACCTTATCCGCAGTTTCACTTTCTGCAGTTTCAGTTACCCGAGGTCAACTGCGGATTGGAAGCACACGATCCTTCTGACGCATTGTCAGGTCAGTAGTGGTATCACACTACATCACAGTGCCTGAGTCATTCACCTCACTTCATCTCATCACGTAGGCATTTTATCACCTCACATCACAATGAAAAGGGTGAGTACATTATAATAAAATAGTTAAGAGAAAGAGAGACCACGTTCATATAACTTTTATTGCAGCGTATTATAGTTCTATTTTGTTATTACTTATTGTTGATAATCTCTTACCATGCCTAATTTGTAAATTAAACTTTATTGTAGGCTTGTGTGTATAGGAAAAAACATAGTTATATATAGGTTTCAGGCAGTTGTTGGGAGTCTTGAAACCTATCCTTCACAGATAGGGGGATACTATATTTATGAAAGCCCTTCCCTCGATTACAAATAAAGAAGCACCCTGCAGATTTCATCATCATTATAAATTTAGAAAAAAATATACAATAGGAATAACAGAGAGGCAAATAGTATACTGGCGAAGAGCGCAAGCTTTGGAGTATGCTTCCCGTAGGTTTAAATTTCACCTCCTCTTCTTTTTGCGATCTTAGGACTTAGTTTCCTAGTGTATGAAATGAGGATAACCATACCCATCTCACTGTGGTGTTGTGAGGATTTAGTGATGAGGTATCGTAGATGTTTAACATAGTTTCTGATAATGCCAAGGTTCTGTACCAGATAAATTTTAAGAGACGGGTGAAGTTAGGAGCAAATACAAATGTCTGAAGGAAGATAGAGAAAAAAATATGGGTTGCTCTTTTTTAAACCGTTTTTAAACAAATATTTCTTATTTTGTGAGCTGACACAATTTTTAGTGCTGAGACACTTTGAATTTCAGGTGTTTACCAGACCTCTGGCATGCTACAGATGAAGAAAAGTTAGGGATTTTGCTGTCGAGGAATTTACAGTCTGGTGAAGGAAGGTACTTAGTGGATGCATATACAGAAACATGTTTGAGTATTACATAAAGCATTACAGCTTGTTCAGAAATTATCACTAATCTAGTAAAGCAGAATTGAGTTGGGAGTAAGCAGAAACTCTAGAGTAATCAAAGGACTAATTAGTAAGACTGTTGTAGATACCTTTTCATCATTTTTAATGATTGCATAGTGTTCTGTAAGTATTTACTTATGATTTATTTGTGTTCCTCTTGATGGACATATGTTTCTTTAAATTTTTAGCATTGTTAAACTCCTTAAGTATAGATTTTTAGGGGGTGAAGTTTAGAGGCAGTTAAAAGATAGTTGCAGTGCTCATGAGAAGTGATGAAGTCCTGAAATAAAGGTAATGGGGGCCAGATTATGAAGGGTAGTGTGTCTTAGGCTTTTAAAAACATGTACCAGCCAAATGAGAAGATTGTGTTAAACTTTATTTTGTCATTTTAGTATGAGAGCAAGGATTTTTCAGATAAAATTTACGGTATTCAATAATGTATTTTCAGTTAACATGCGCCATCCTGGGCATTATGTATTTAACTGACTCTGTTGCGAATCCCTGACATTCATAGATTGAAAAGTTTATATCTGATCTGAGAGAGAAACACTACAAGTTTCTGGAAAGGGAAGTGAATTATTTTCTTTTGATTTTATGTTTTGTTTTTTTTTTTTAAGAAAGGTTACTCGGAGAGAATAAAAGCAGACTGTGGAGGTAGGAAGATGGGTGACTGTGCAGTACTCAAGGTCTAAAGTGAAAAGGACTTGTATTAGGGGAGTGGGATTGTTTATGTATTTCCCCCCCTTTATAGCGTTTTTTACAACATCTATAGTTTACTTATCTGTGCTCTTACTAGACTTCAGATTTTTTGAATGCAGGAAATAGTCCATTTTGGTCACCTACGCCCTGATTATTAAGATAATTTAATAATTGGTAAATGAAATTTTATCTTATGTGTGTGTTTTATCTTCTGTGTATTGACTTTTAGGAACTTGTACTGCATTAAGCATTCTACACTAAGGATCTTGTTAGCTAAAGAAAATGTACATGATGTAAAATAATTATATGTTAAGTATATACTCATTCCCTCTTTTTTTCTTTAAAAGTAAAGATAATTCTAGGGGCACCTGGGTGGCTCAGTCGGTTATGTATCCGACTCTTGATTTTGGCTTAGGTCATGATCTCAGGGTCCTGAGATCCAGACCAGTGCTGCGGAGCCTGCTTGGGATTTTCCCTTTCCTTCTGTGCACCGCGCCCCACCCCCACCCCCAACTCATGTGCACTTGCGTGTTATCTCTCAATAAATAAATAAGTAGATAGACAATTCGTATTATTTATTGAGCATTTATTTTGTACTGATCTTTTCCATTTAGTTATGCAACTATGCTGTATAGACTTTCTATTTACATTTTATAATTGAGGAAACATATAAGACCAAGTAACTTACCAAGGTCACAGCTAATAAGACAGGTGAGACCCATTTTCTCTGGCTCAAAAAGCTGTTTTCCAGTGTGTTAAACGTCTATCTTTATATTCTCTCTCTTTTTTTAAAGCTTATAATTTTATAAATAGCTGTAGTTTTCTGAGTTTCTTGAGGAATGTTATTGGAATATTATTTCTTGACTTGTAGGTTGTGTCCTTAACAAAATCCTTTAGGTTGGCATGTTTATGGCCTTCTCCAGAGGTCAGACAAGAAATATGATGAAGCCATTAAGTGTTATAGGAATGCGTTAAAATGGGATAAAGACAATCTTCAGATCTTAAGGGACCTTTCTTTACTACAGATTCAAATGAGAGATCTTGAGGGTTACAGGGTAAGTAAAATAGCCAATTTTTTTTATTCTAAGGGAAAAGTAGTATTAAAATATTTAAAACTTTTTTGAGTACTTACTAAAAACAAAATTTTCCATTCTTAAACAGAATTTAATTGAATCTTACTCATCTCCTCCTAGTAGTGATTGCGTATATGTTATGACTGGACTAATCAGATTTTTAAAATAAATTATTTTACTCTGAGACAGAATTGGATTACTTTGTAGAATGGAGTTAATTCAGTGAAAATTAGCATTGATGTTCCTCGAATAGGCAATGTCTTTGTCTGCTATTAACATGTAAATACAACCTTTAGTTCTCATGTTTTTTGGAAGGCGTATTCTTCTTTTGACCTCCATTGAGACAATTCTTTGTACCTGTCTTTTAACCCTTAAATTAGTCTATTAATTCAGATCTATAGAGTCCATGTAGTACCTCCTCAGTTGCTTTCTGTAGATCTTAACTCAGTAGTTGGACCCTGTATTTTTAAAAAAGTTTTTCTTCTGTACTCTTTTCCATCCTGTCTCTCCTTTTTTTTTTTTTTTTTTAAAGTAGTTCAGGAAGTAATAAAGCATATCTGGTCTTAAGTTTTAAAAAAGTTACAATATTATTTTGAAGGCTTCATTGTACTTCTTACCAAATATTGTTTTGCTCCTATAAAGCTACACAATATGGATGGCTGAAGCTATGTTCTATTATTATTCCCAGTATTGTGTTGCAAATTGCTCATCATTGTTGGGTTAATTAATATGATCTTTTTAGGAGCATTTGCTTTCGATGTAAACCTAAGAAAGTTTTTTTTTTCCCCTGAAAGGAAACGAGGTATCAATTACTTCAGCTTCGCCCTGCACAGAGAGCATCATGGATTGGTTATGCTATTGCTTACCACTTATTAGAAGATTATGAAATGGCAGCAAAGATTTTAGAAGAATTTAGGAAAACACAACAGGTAACAACCAGGAGCCAGACCTAGTAAACTGGGTCTAATTCTAAGTGTAATGATGAAAAGAAGTGTATATAGACTTACAAACTTTTTATTTTGAAATAGTTTCAAACTTCAAGAAAAATTGCAAGAATAGTACCAAAAACTCCATTAGGAGTTCAGTCACATTAACTGATTGTTCATACTTGACACATTTACTTTACAATTTCTATATCCATTTATCTTTTTAAATTTTTTTCCTGAAACATTTGAGAGTAATGCAGACACCGTGATCTTCTCCTAAATCTGTCAGTCTAATATTTTCTAAGACTAGCTCTATAGTTATTAACTCTATACACAGTACAATATAGATTATCAAAAATTAGTAAATTTAACATTGAGAGACTGTTATTATCTAATCCACAGCCCGTATTCAAAATGTATTAATTATCCTATTTATATCCTTTCTAAGATCTTTTCCCCCATTACTGGAATCATACTTTGCATTTAGTTATCATTTCTTTCCAGTCTGATTTAATCTGGAAGTTTTGAAGGCTTTCTTTCTATTTCATGACATTGAAATTTTTGAAGAGTATAGCAAGTGCTTTTGTAGAATGTCCATCAATTTGGATTTCTTTGATGCTTCCTCATTGTTAGATATAGTTAAGAATTTTTGGCAGGAAACTACAGGAGTTACATTTAGCCCTTCTCAGTTCATCACATTAAGAAGCGCATAAGGTTTGTTTGTTCCATTTAAATACTTGGTTAATGTGGTGTCTGCCAGGTTTCTTTACTAAAAAATTGTTATTTTTTCCTCTTTGTATTTAGTAAACAGTTTGAGATTTTATGAGTAGCCTGTTCTTCATCAAACTTACCACTGGTTTTAACATTCACTGTGATTCTTGCCTGAATCAACTGTTCTGTGATAGTTGCAAAGTGGTGATTCTCTCTCTCATTTTTTCTAGATTTATTATTTGACATTCTACTGTTAAGTAAGAGCTTTCCTTTCTACCCTGTTTACTTATTATTATATGTAAGGACTTAGGGATTCTTACTTTATTCAGTGGGTTATAAGTTATATTGTCATTTTTTACTTAGTTGCTCTCTAGACAGATATTTAAGAATGTTTAGAAAATGAATTTTGTCAGTCAGTTATTATCCGTTGATTTCTTGTATGTATTTTGAGTGTATAAACAGTTTTCTAAAATGAAAACAAAATTCTTACTGTTAGTATTCCTTATATCCATATATAGACATCTCCTGATAAAGTGGATTATGAATATAGTGAACTACTTTTATATCAGAACCAAGTTCTTCGGGAAGCAGGTCTCTATAGAGAAGCCCTAGAACATCTTTGTACTTATGAAAAGCAGATTTGTGATAAACTTGCTGTAGAAGAAACCAAAGGTATTTTTAAAAATTTTATTTATGTATGTATGTATTTTAAAGAGTTCATTTGTTAGAGAGCCTGCGCATGCACAAGTGTGGGGGGCAGAGGGAGAAGCCGAACTTTCCGCTGAGTAGGGAGCCTGACAGTGGGGCTCTATGCCAGGACCCTAGGATCATGACCTGAGCCCAAACCAGGAGTTGGACATTTAACTGACTGAGCCGCCTAGGTGCCCCAAAGGTGTTTTTTGTTTGTTTTTTATTTGTTTGTATTTTATTTTTTTGTATGTATTTTTTTGTATTTTATTTTTATTTGTTTATTATTCTAGTATTTAGTTATCACAAAGAGCAAGACTAAAAAATCTAGTTCCTGCTGATAATTGCATATAATTCAGCTTTTTTGTGATAGAAAATCTGTTTCTTGCTCATACGCTGAATAATTTGTAATGTTGGAAAATACACATTTAAACAATGGGTATTAATATAGGAAAGAATAATTGCAAAAAATAAAATCATTAAATGAAGTGACTCAAAATATTTTTCTTTAAATAAAATGTTCTTGGCTTGAAAATATTAATAGGGTTTGATCAAAACACAGGAGGTAATTGCTTAATTTTATAAGACAGGAATAAATTTCTTAGGAACAGCTTATTAGCAAAACTGAATGTGTTATTGACAGTAATATTTATTGATAATCAGTCTTTACTGAAGTATATATGGGGCAATCGTAAGGTCTTTCTAGTTTATCTGGATGACTTTCTGGACATAGAAAGAATATGAATCGAAACCAGAGATTTGGCTTTATAGGTGTGGATTGTGATAAGAGGGGTAGATCCCTAAATAAACATCCCCAATGCTGCCATTTATTAGAAGGCTGAGAAAAAGTTTCAATTTTAAAAGTTGAGGAACTGATTATGGAAAATGAAAGAAGAATAACAAGTAACTGAAAATAGAAGTACTTTTCTAAGAATTACTGTCGGAAATATCTCTTTGCCTGGGTTAGTCCAGGGAACCGATGTTCGCTGGTTTCAGATTCCTTTGGCTCCTGTTGAAATTGAATACTAAAAAAGTGCAGTACTTGCTTGTATAGTGGATATAACCATTATTTGCCAGCAGAGGATAATGCTGCTGGCAAGAAAAAAAATGGAAGTCTCTACCCTGCTGGAGCTCATTTGTGAACTATAGATCCAGAACAGCCATCTTTCACTTGAATTGATCCTCCCTTAACCATCTATTAGTTATAAAGGGAGGGGATTTCTGACTTAATGAAAAGATCACAAGATTGGAAAAAACTAGTTCGGGTTCTTTCATTGACTACTATAAGTAGCTGTATCACCAGTCAGAAGGCTTGGACCTTTGTTTCTTTATCAAAATACATGATAGTTTTCAAAATACTCTTAAGTACATTATTTCATTTGATCTTTTTGATAACTGTATTAGCGATAAAGAATGACAGATCAAGTTAGGTGAGGATTCAGAATTGATCAGTGGATTTTAGGAATTTGGAAATCATTGGAGAGACCTTAACAAAAGCATTTTCTGAACATTTGGAACGAGGGTGACAAATCAAGTGGAATTAAGTGACATTGAAAGTCGAGGAATTAAAGATAAGCATGCATGGATGACTCATAAAAGAAGTTTTGTTGTCTAGGGAAACAGATAAGTGGGGTGGTGCTAGATGAAATGGAATACAGAATCAAAAGGTTTTTTTTACAGTATGTACTTAATGCTCACTGGAGAATGATCCAGTAGAGACAGAATATTTGATACAACAGAGAAGCTGTAATCTAGTGGATAAGTTGAAAGATTAGCTTTAGATAACAAGAAGAATAGTTCACAGTAGCAAGTGAGGGTTGAATACATAGGCAAGTAGATATATAGATGTAGTGGATATCTGGGAGTTCTTTTTTTTTTTTTTTTTTTAAAGATTTTATTTATTTGACAGAGATAGAGACAGCCAGCGAGAGAGGGAACACAAGCAGGGGGAGTGGGAGAGGAAGAAGCAGGCTCATAGTGGGAGAGCCTGATGTGGGGCTCGATCCCATAACGCCGGGATCACGCCCTGAGCTGAAGGCAGACGCTTAACCGCTGTGCCACCCAGGCGCCCCATCTGGGAGTTCTTCTGATTGCTTCCATTTTCTCAGTGAAATAGGAAAACAGCCATCAGTTCATTCCAAAAAATATGTATTGATAGTTACAGTGAATCAGGTGGTGGGGACAGGTTATATAAAGAAAATAGAAAGGAACTGAGAGTAGGACATTAATCGTTGGGAATTCTAGTAATAAAGGCATTGTTGCTGGTCTGAATAATTTGCGAACTTCTGGAGTGCGTGAGTGGGCATAGTTAAGCAGAAAGTTTCATTGTTAATTCTTAACACTACCAGTTCCTTCTACAAAGAAGAGGTGGGAGAAAATTAAGGAGAGGAAATGTTGGATGGGTGTAGTGTAGGGGAGAAAAGTTGCAGGATTTTTTTGTTCTCAGTGAAGTAGGCTTTTGATTAGTATAGAGCAGGTTTGTCAACCTTGGCACTGTTTTGGGACTGAGATGTTGGGGATGGAAGTTTCCTATATGATGTAGCTCACTTAGCAGCATCCCTAGCTTTTACCTATCAGAATACCAGTAGCACTGCCCCATCCCTTATTGTGATAACCAAAAAATGTCTCCTGATATTGGCAAAAGTGCCCTTGGCTGAGAGCCGCTGGCTGATACAGACGTTAAAAATATGGGCTTTTTTAAGCCAAATTACTTGGATTCAAATCCTGATTCCAACAACTAACTATCTTAAAGTCCCTCAGCAAGTTTACTTAAGTTCTCTCTGCTTTAAAATGATGAAAATAATAGTAAACTATCTCATAGAGTTTTGAGAACTGAATTGCCTAATGCATGTGAAATGTTTAAGTCACTGGCACAGTGAAAACTCAGTAAGTGTCCTTTTTTTTTTTTTTTTTTCTTTTTCCTGATGAGAGCAGAGGGTACAAGGGTGAAGTCGTGGTTTGAAAATAATACCTTTGGTGGATGGAAGCCCATTAAGGATAAGGAAAAGTGTACCTGAGCAGTGTTTGAGGCTTATTTGATTTTGGAGCTCATAGATTTCTAGTGAAACCAGTGCCTCTGTCCGTTCATCTAATGACCTGCTTCTTTTTGTGAGAAGGTGTATAGCAAACAAACATTTGGGATGATCCAGGCCTTAACATTGGTAAATAAGGGAGCCTTAGGTTTTGAGACTGATTTTGACATTGGGGCTGTTAATACCATTTAGGGATGAGATTGGCTATGTCACCCAGAGAAAACCGGCAGTGAGTCTGCGAGTTACTGAAGGGTCTGAAGAAAAGGGAATGGTTTTTCTCTAAGATTGAAGGCTAGGTTTAGTGAGACAAGAATAAGCTAGACAAGACAATTAAGCTTAAAGCAAGATAGGTGCCCTATGTGGTAGTTGGAAGAGCTAGAAAAAGCAGGTTTTGGATGTGGTCATGACCGTGGGCTGCTATAGCAGAATCCTTTTATAATTGATTCGGAGATCATAAGGTTAGAGTGTTGGATTGGGTCAGTAATTCAGATGTGAAATTGTCTGTGTTATGTCAGGAATAATTAAGTAGTAGATCGTGGCTTGGTGACTGTGTTTAGTGAATTTGGGGAATAGCCTGGAGTTAGACAAATACCTGAATAAATTGAGGATGTAGAGAGGATGGCATTTCTACAGAAGAACTTCAGAAAGAGAGACAATAACATGGTAGTCTTGCTGTGAAGGGCATTGGGAATTTAGGAGGAACCAAATCCACTTCCCAACATTGAAGAGATTTTAAGAGAAAATTTAAGGAAAAGTTAAAGTTATAATCAGAAGATATTTAGTTAATTTAATTTGTTTTTCATCAGGGGAACTTCTGTTGCAGTTAGGTCGTTTGGAAGATGCAGCTGATGTTTATAGAGGATTACAAGAGAGAAATCCTGAAAACTGGGCCTATTACAAAGGCCTGGAAAAGGCACTCAAACCAGGTAGTATTGTTTAAAACTTTTTAAGTTTTAATTGCTCCTTTTGTTGATAAATATTTTTTTAACTCATTGAAAAGCATAACTAGAAAAATAGTGGTTAAGAATTGGTTTCAGAATCTGAATACAAAAGTACAGTTGCAAACTTCCATTTAGTATGGCAGATTGAGCATTTTCTGAAACCTCTCTTTTACACGTTTATAGGAACAGTTGAGAAAAGAATTTCATAAACAACTTTTAATAATTCGCAAATGGCATGGCAGCATCAAAAATTGAAAGGGAAATTCCTCCTGACAGAAATGTCTCCTTACTTACAGAGATGTCTCCCTAAAGGAAAGAAAGCTTAACTTCTGTGGCCACAGCTGCATGGCCTGCCAAGGGCACATGAATGCAGTCAAGCTGAAAGAGCAGCACTGTTTCGTATGTGGGAAGAGGGACTAAATTTCCATCACTCAAATGAACTTGGGTCCAGAGACTTTCCCCACAACTCCCCTTCACCCTCTCCCATGAGTGGGACTCAAAGAGAATAGTAGAGAAGACCCAGAAACATGTCATCTACAAATAGGGTCCTTAGCGGAGATGATTTGATTTGAGGCTGTGTCTCACTCAGGACTGGTAGTGAGCCAATACTGATACATTGATATATACAAGAGAAACCTTGTAACAAAGAATTTTTTACTACTCTGGAACACTACCACAGGAATGGTAATCATTAGTACAGCAAAAGGGAGTAAATGGAGGAATCTAAGATGAAAAAAGGGAATTGCAGCTATGAAATATGAAAAGTTATGACAAAGTACTAATTAGGAATCTAGGAAAAGAAAAGCCTACTTACTGAAATAAAAATCTTAATAGATTGAATGGAAGAGAGACCACAACTGAGGAGAAATTAGTGAACTGGAAGATTGAATTGAGGAGAGCTCTCAACTGAGAGTGAAAGAAAATACAAAAGAAATATGGAGAAATGGAAGATTAGGGGATAGATCCAAAAGCTCTAAAATAAAGGATAGGCTGAAGAGAATAGTAGAGAAGCTGTGGAAACATAATAACCAAGCTTTTCTTAGAACTAAACTGAGTGCTTAGATTCTGAAAGATACCTAAAGCAGAAAGGATAAAGAAAATTATATATTTTAGATGACTAGAAAAATATTCTAAAATGATTGTTGGTATATTTAGGTGGTTAGATTATAAATTTTCTTTTCTCCTTCAATTTCTCTGCTTAATAAGAATTTATATAGACTTTGAGAAATTTATAATTTGCTAGAAAAAACATACAAGTTATGATTAAATATAAAAAATGTTTTTGTTTTGTTTGCAGCTAATATGTTAGAACGACTAAAAATTTATGAGGAGGCCTGGACTAAATATCCCAGGGGACTGGTGCCAAGAAGACTGCCATTGAACTTTTTATCTGGTGAGAGTAATTGCAAAGGAATGAAAGTGATGTTAGGATTTAGTTTGTTTCCTCGGTTTTAGATATATGAGTGTGCATGTTAATATTAAAGTATGTATTTTAGAGTTGTCTGGGTAAATGCAAATCAACAGAATTTTTTTCTTCCAAGGTGAGAAGTTTAAAGAATGTTTGGATAAGTTTCTAAGGATGAATTTCAGCAAGGGTTGTCCACCAGTCTTCAATACTTTGAGGTCATTATACAAAGATAAAGAAAAGGTAAAGCAAAATACCATTTTTTCCCCACTATCATTTCTTCACTCAGTGTTTGAAATCATTGATTCTTGATTATCTGTGTACATAGTACACATTTTGTGAATCTGGTATCTGTTTTCCTGTCTTGTGGTTTAAATGCTTCTGTACCTATTACTTTTCATCCCTTTCTCTTTTTAATCAAGTAACTTATTATTTCCTTATTTTCTCTTTTATTTCTGCTAATTACTTTGAGTCAGTGTAGGTATGAAAAGTTGGTAAGGTAGTGATTTCTTCAATATTTTCTCTAATCCTTGTTCATGGTGAAAGTCAGAAGTAATTTTTTAAACTAAGGTTTAGCTTAGTAGTCTTTCTCCTATTTTATTTGGTAGGAAAAACTTCTGTCAGCAGTTTGTTTGCTGTCCCAGTAAGTTAACTTTTTGAGCTATGTATAATAAAGCTCAAATTGCTTATTAAGAGGGTGGTTTTTTGTTTTTTGTTTTTTTTTTTTTTTTTTAAGATTTTATTTATTTATTTAACAGAGAGACAGCCAGTGAGAGAGGGAACACAGGCAGGGGGAGTGGGAGAGGAAGAAGCAGGCTCCCAGCGGAGGAGCCTGATGTGGGGCTCGATTCCAGGACTCTGGGATCACGCCCTGGGCCGAAGGCAGACGCTTAATGACTGAGCCACCCAGGCGCCCCAAGAGGGTGTTTTAATATTAATTTAGATTATTTTGCTTGCAAGTACAGTGACATCAAGGCATGCTGTTTGGATAAAAAGAAATCAGTTACAGTGAAGAATCAGAAAGGTAGGACAAATTAAACATGCTAAACACTTTAACCTAAAGCATAGAAGGTGTGTTTATTTTCCAGTCTTTTGTTGAGAGGCCCAAGATAACGGGCTTTTATTGATGACTTTCACTCTTTTTTTAATTGCATAAATCACATTCCTAAAATGTGGTCTGTTGTTTTCAGTATCAGTAGCATGGGAACTTGATGCTTACGAAGCAGTCTTGATTATAGAAGCCTATGTATTACGATTCTCCCCTTTATGGTTGTACCATTGAAACCTAAATTTGTTAGAAGTATATAATTTATCCTTGAGTCTCTCCATGGTATTCAACTTAAAACAGTTTTTTCTTTTGTTCTCATTTATTGAGTTTACATAATATTAAATTAAACTCTGTAATGCTGATAATAAATGCAACTGATTCAAACAGGTTTGGGAAAACAAAACTCTTAGTAAGCATGTAGCTCACCTTGTGGGAGCGGAAGAACATGGGCGCACCAGAATAACCTAGCTGTGACCATTCAGTCCTCACAATTTTCTGAGGTAATGGAGAGAGCTGGTGTTAATCTGTTGAGTTGGTTAAGTTGAGGTCATTCAGGAGAGCTTGTATAGTAACAAATCCATTCTAGATGGATTAAGTGAAGAAGGGAATTAATAAATTAAAAGTATTCACAGATCTCTTACAAAGCCAGGAGCAAGTGGTATAGTCATGACTCAGGAGAAACCAGAACCCAGACATCCACTCACTATCCTGGATTTCAGAAATCCACCCACTGTTGTGTTTCAGTTTTACTAATGCTTTCCCTTTGATTCTAAAATTGAGAGTTGATGCTATTATGTACTTTTGGAATTTCTCTTTTCACATAGTTTTTAATTCTTGATTCCTGAAGGGCAGATGTTAATTGTGGATATTATTTATGTGAATTGAGGTAAAAATCAACCAAGATAAGAGTCATCCACAATATTACCTCTTTTTATCCAGTCTTTTCCTGATTTCTAGCTCAGCTTGATTCATATTCCCTCCTTTCTAGCCGGGAAAGGAATTGCCAGTAAATTTTTAGAAAGTTTTTTTTTTTTTTTTTTTTTTTTTTAACTTTATTTATTTATTTGAGAAAGCACGAGCAGGGGGAAGGGCAGGGGGACAGGGACAAGCAGACTTGCCGCTGAGCGCGGAGCCCAGTGTGCAGCTCAGTCCCAGTACCCTGAGATCATGATCTGAACCAAAATGAGGAGTCGGGCACTTAACCAACTGAGCCACCCAGGCACCCCAAAAGTTATATTTTAATACCTCCAAAAATGTATGATTTATTTGCTTTTAAGTTTTTATCCATAGGTTAAGAGGTTTATAGAAGGGTGTGTGTGTGTGTGCGCGTGTGTGCGCACACGCACGCATGTCTCGGAATGTTGACGTAGCCTTTTAAAATAGTAAATAACATGTTTTGTACAAAAATGGTAACTGCATTTATATATATTAAAGTATGCTTGTGTGTTTGTACTCTAGGTGGCAATCATAGAAGAATTAGTAGTAGGTTATGAAACCTCTTTAAAAAGCTGCCGGTTATTTAACCCTAATGGTAAGTGCTCAAGTTTTATGTTTTAAAAACGTCTTGAAAATTTTAATATGTTATGAAATTCTTAATCAGAAGGTCAGTGTTGTTCATTACTTAGACAGTAAGCTTAGTATATTTAAACTTTTTTCTTTTTAAGGTGGAGATGCATTAATTTGTTCATTGTGTGAAAATATTTGGTTAAGAAGAGAATCATATTATCTTACTGGAAAGAAATGTAAAATTTAAAACATCTACAAAAACTAGGTCTACTCATATAGTGATCCTCCATCATTTACCCAGCATCCATTTTCAGTAATTTTTAACTCATGGGAAAACATTTCATCTATATTCTTACCTACTTCTCTCTTTTCCCATGTATTCTGAAGTAAATCTCAAACATCACATCATTTTATCCATGACTATTTCAGTATTCTAAAAATCATAACCATAATATCATCACCACACCTGAACATTAAAACTTTAAGATCAAAGAAAAAAGTCCATGCTTACATTTCCAGTTATCTTAGAAATGTCATTTTTCCCCCTTTGGCTTTGAAGTTTGTTTGAATGAGGCTCCATATGAAATCTGTACTTCAAGTTTGCTATGCCTCAACTCTGTTATAAAGAGTCTATAGGTTTTCTGTTTGCTCTTTTTCTTGCAGTTTATTTGTGTAAAAAGTTAGGTTTTTTTCTTGAGTTTTTCTACAGTCCAGATTTTGCTGAATGGACGCTCATGGTGTTGCTTAACATGTTATTCCTCTGTCCTCTGAATTTGTCATAAATTGGTAGTTGGATGTAGAGCTGTGCTGTCTAGTATAATAGCTATTAGCCACATATGACTATTAAAAATTTTTTAATTAAATAAAATTAAAAATTCAGTTCCTTAGTTGCAGTAGCCACATTTCAGGTGCTGCTCAGTAACCATGTAAAGCCAGTTCCCACTACCATATTGGTCAGGGCAAATACAGAACATTTCCATCCTTGCAGAAGCTTCTAATGGACAGGTCTGAGTAGAGGATTAATGAGGTTCATTATTTTGTTTGTTTGTTTCCTTTTAAATATAGGGGGTGAACATGGTTATTTCATGGCGGGGCTGGTAGTATATTCTTCTATCAGTAGTCATTTAGTGTTTGTTTTGTATGTTAGCAACTGTCCGGAATTACAAATTGGTAATAGTCTATCATTCATCTTCTATTATCTTATAAGAGAAATTTCCCTTTATCTGTTACCTGTTTATCCAGTATTTTGGTTTATATAGGAAAAGCAAGATAAATGCTGCTGCTTTCCCCATATGTCCTACTTTTTGTTGTTATTCTTTACCAGTTTTCAAAATAATGAATTCATATAGTAGCATCCTTCAAAGATGCCAGTGCACATTTTAAAGGTATTATGAATTCATGGGTTTAAACATATTTCATTGTTTTAAATCATTGCAGTTTCAAATGGTTCCAACCTTCACATACCATGGTGTAGTAGTTGCTAGCTTTTTTGCAGTTTGTTAATGACAAGATATTCCAGTTCATCTGGTACACTGCCCATAGCAGACCTGGAATTGTTTTTCCAAAGGAGCCCTGGTTCTTACAGTGGGAAAGCCCAGTATGGGACCTGGGGTGCTCATTGCTATTGGGTTGATCATTGTTTCTAGGTCTCAGATTAATTTTAATAATACTTTTTAGAAGGTGTTACCATGGTTTCATTGGTTAATCATCATGATGTTCCTTTGATTATCAGCATTTTCCTACATATTTTACAAATGTGGAAGAGGTTCAATGACATGCCCAAGAATATGCAGCACTTTAGTTGCAGATCTATCAGATCGGGAGTTGGTGAGTTCCACTCCTATTGTTTGTCCACTGAGCCATCCTGCTTCTACTAGGATAAAAATAAGCAATCTGTTGCTTTCTTTGAAAGCAAATAGCAGTTCTTAGATTTTAGATATTGGTATTTAAAAAAGTATTTTATAATGTGTGGGTTGTATATTTAACTTACACATTTTCTTGTGAGTCTATAAAAATTAAATTATGAACTAAAATGTAGAGTAAGCATTTTTACTTACTTCATTTTTTGGGTATAGTTTTTATTCACCCTAAATTACGCATCATTGCATATCAGCATAATATTAGAATATATTAATATAATCACCCAAAACTCAACCACATCACACGTATATTTATGTATAGTTTAGTACATTAGCTAGAAATCCAATTAAGCAGTCAGGGCTTTTTTTTACCTCACATTAGTGGAAGATCAAAATTTCTTCTGATACCTTTTTTGCCTCTCATAAATACCATCCTGATCTTTACACTTTTGTAGTACTAGCACAACTTGTCTCTCCCCACCCCTATTCCTTTCAGTTTCTTTTCTTAAGTAATTTTTTTATATCTTTGATCTCATTCATCTGCCATATTTATTATATGAAGTTCTTACTAAATTCAAGGTATCGTGTTAGGGGCTATAATGATAAAGAACAGACAACATGGTCCCTTCCAAAGATCTTATAAATTTAAGGATGGTTTTATAGCTAGATAAATAAATAAATGGTTCAAACTACGTTTCCTTATTAATAAAGATAAAGCCATTTGGAGGTATGTACTCTCTTAATATATGTAATGACTAATCTTGGTTTATTTCTTCTCCCACCCACCTCCCCCACTTTTTAAAGATGATGGAAAAGAGGAACCACCAACCACATTACTTTGGGTCCAGTACTACTTGGCACAACATTATGACAAAATTGGCCAGCCATCGATTGCTCTGGAATACATAAATACTGCTATTGAAAGTACACCTACATTGATAGAACTCTTTCTTGTGAAAGCTAAAATCTATAAGGTAAAAATCTTTCCCCCCCTTTTTAATAAGGTAATGAGTCATATAAAAACTTTTTTCTATAATTTGTAGATTCTGAAAGCTGTAATAAAAATGATATATTTGATGGCTCGTAAAACCTGGAATAAGTATGGAGTATTTCTCAGTCTGGTTACTTTTAGATTTGTCATGGTCATAATTTTCTTACTTATATCTCTCTGTAAACACAGATATACATACATGCATATGGTTATTCAGATATGTGGTTATTCATATTCCTAAACATTCACACATGTGTCTGGTTATTTTTTTGGTTTTAAGTAGTAACAGTATAGATACTCAAAAGTAATTTGCTGCGATATATTTGTTTCTATTAACATTTGAGTATGATCAGGATCGGTATCTGGTAATCTTAATGAAATGAGACTGAAGATTTTACTATTTTACTTGTCTTCTTAACTTCTTGGTCTCACTTGAGAATCTCCAGTCATATGTTTTAGCATCATCTTAAAGTAAACTTGGCTCTTCTCTTTCTTAATACAAATACAAATTAGTAATAATAGGTCTTAGGGGGAAGAGATTGAAAACTCACAATTTATTTACCAAAAAAATAATGAAATTAAGTATTATTTTAAAAGTACTTTTCAATGCCAGGTTATGCTCATTAGTTTTGTGGCTTTGACAGATGGACTAGTAATGTAAATTAAAATGCAGCGTGGAATGTCCAGTAAGAGGCAGTAATGTTTCCATGGTTGCTTTAGGGTAGAAATTTGGCCATACCTTTGCTTTTTTTTTTTTAACTCTTCAATGTTGAAGAATAATTTTTAAAATAAACATTTTTGTATGTTAACAGAATTTCCCTGATACTCAGCCATGATGCCTTTTTTGAACTTTATATTGTTCTGACTTAAAGATTTTAATTACTATTTATTCTTAAATTCAACCATTGTTTTTGAGTATTCATTATGCGCCAGACAGCTGATATAGTTGTATAGCGAGGTAATAACAGTTGCCAGTATTATTAAAACAAGTCTTTACTGTCAGAGAGCTATATTCTACGTGGCCAGAAAAGTATCAGAATGTATGCATCTACATCGATTAGGGTCTTAAGATCAGTCAGAAGAATACCTTTTTTTTCATTTGTGTTTTAATTATTTATCAATAGGTAACTAATTACTTGCATAGTAAAATTAGCATACTGACTGGTTTATTTTGCTTTTCTATAAGCATGCTGGAAATATTAGAGAAGCTGCGAGGTGGATGGATGAGGCCCAGGCCTTGGACACAGCAGACAGATTTATCAATTCCAAGTGTGCAAAGTACATGCTAAAAGCCAATCTGATTAAAGAGGCTGAAGAAATGTGCTCAAAGTTTACAAGGGTTTGTACAGCTAGTGTTCTTATGAATAAACAGTTTATACTTGTATACCTTGCTTATTTTTCAAAATTTGTTTCTAGTATTTTTAGTATCAAAATAGGATTTTAATTAAATTGCCTTAGGAGAAAGAAACGAATCAATATTAGTATAAAACATAATTTTCTTTTTAGTTGGTTGTACAGTGGGTTTTTAAACTCTGGTTTATACTGATGTATGTTCAGATGAATTTTTTTTAGGGGTGAAAGGAACTAATGTTAATTGACTATCTGCTGTGTGCTAGTGTTGTCTTTCTTATTTTATTCTCCAACCCCAGTTATGTAGATCTTTTGATTATTTACAAAGGTACATTTTTTTTCAGTGATTAGAAATATAATTCACCTTCTTACACATAGTAACTGTTCCCTTTTATTCTGAAAGTTAAGTGATTTTGAAAGAATTTGAATCAGTTGACCATATTTTCCTTCTTAAATTCTGTGGTGGAATGGCATATTTGGTAAGAAATGGTCTTGAATGCATATAATTTTTATATAGGAAGGAACATCAGCAGTAGAGAATTTGAATGAAATGCAGTGCATGTGGTTCCAGACAGAATGTGCCCAAGCTTATAAGGCAATGAATAAATTTGGTGAAGCACTTAAGAAATGTCATGAGATTGAGAGAGTAAGTACCATATATATGTATTTATATATGAGTTTCTCATTTTATTATATGTGGAAGGTTTTAGACAACTATAGTTTTTTCTTTATAATTCACAGTAAGTGATTTCTAAGTATCAGTGCTCACATTTTTTCAGTTTTTTAATGGAAATGTTATAGACTACATTTTCAGCAGACTTGATCCATTGTCTACTCTTTCAGCAAGAATTCATGTGAAAAACTTGATAGAAAGTTTATAGCTTGGCTGTTTTTATTGATTTTTGAATGTTTCAAATTGCTGCTCCATCTTCAGGAATACAAAGCTCATTAAGTTATCTTAGAAAGCTGTTTGTTAAGGGGTTGATTGGTGATGCAATATACCTTTGATAGTCATAAGGTACAAGCTTTGAATCCTTTTTACGGTATTTCTGTAGCCTATGTAATTCCTCATTTTCTGATACATTCATTGTTAGTCCTCTTCTGATTCATTTCTGTCACGACTGGTTAGCTTTCTTTTTTTGTGTTTTTCACAGATAAAGATAATTTATATAATTTCATGCTGTTCTCTTATCAAGTCCAGAACCCCAGAGCTTAGTTGAAATGTGTTAGGTTCTGGTTGCTTGACTTAAATGCTAATTGGTCCCTCCCACATACCAGCATAACATTGTGTAGGACTCAAATTTGTATTTTTAGAAAAATTGCCGGACTAGTCTTCTCAGGTCATTCTGAATATAAAAACTAAATGTGTAATGTGTAAATGTACTACATCATTATGTATACTAATAAATTATGTTTGATTTGTCATGCTAGCTTTAAGTATGATTAAGGAAGGAATAAATACATGTATTTCAAATCATGTGTTTCCTTTTCATTCAACAAATAATTCAGTACTTGGTGTATGCCATATACTGTGTTAGGGGATGGCCGATTGTATTTGATTATTTGATATGCAAAACATGGGTGATTGTAATTTTTAATATCTTTTTATTTTACTAATTTTTTCATGCGTAGGAAACAAGTAATTCTGAGTTTTCTTTGACATTATTACCCTTCCATATAATAAAAAAGATAATTTTGTTAGCATTTTATAGAAATCACTGATGACCAGTTTGACTTTCATACATACTGTATGAGGAAGATTACCCTTAGATCATATGTGGACTTATTAAAACTAGAAGATGTACTTCGACAGCATCCATTTTACTTTAAAGCAGCAAGAATTGCTATAGAGATCTATTTGAAGCTTCATGACAACCCCCTTACAGATGAGAATAAAGAGCATGAAGCTGATACAGGTATAATATTCAAAGATTTCTTATTTGCTATGGTGTGTATGTGTGTCTTTGTATTTTTGTGTAGCATAGATTTTTCTTGAGGTTTTTAGTAAGCACCTTGTGGGAAGGTTTTATACATGCTTAGAAAATGATGGACATTTTGTGGATTTCCCTAAGCAATAAAAGAAAAATACTGTGTATACTTTGAAAAGTTAAGCAGTAATTTAACGGATCGTTAGCTTTTAAGAAGTTGAATTTCATGAGTTTAACATTTAAAGTCTGGTTTACCCAGTACTGTAAATTACTAACTATCATTAGTGTTGGCACTTTACATTAATGTTGATTGTCAGTATATCTAGTTATTCTTCTTTGTAATAGTTAACTTACAATTAACCTACTGAAAGGTGAATATTGCTTGAACATTAAAAGCCAGCTTGGAATTAAACTAGTAAAATTGCCTGGTGATTTATCATTTGGCCGGTTTTTAAAGTGCTATTTTTATGCCATGATGACAAAATGTATAGTCTTCCTTAGATAATTATTTGGGAAAGGGTCTCAGAATAAAAATGATACAGACATGTGGAAGGATATAAATATACATCCAAATATTTTGTGAGTTATTCATGGCAAAAATGTTACATGAGGTGGGTGGAAAAAGTGTGTCAGATTTTTTTATTCAGTCCTGAGCTTATTCCTCTTCTGAAGTTATGGTTAGTTGTTTTCTGTATCCTTCTTCCTGATAAAGAGCTTTGGATCCTTTTGATAATTTTTATTAAAATTTAAAATCACACGTTGAAACCCTTGTATAGATTTTATTTGACCCTCTACCTGTTGTTCCTTCCTTAGTAGAAAGAAAATGCCAGTAAGAATCTACAAAACAATTTACAGTTGAAGCTGAGAGCTGTGATCCTGTGGTTTCTTTTGTTTATCTTCCTGTTCACTCCTCCTGCCTTTCTCCACTTCTTCAAATTATACAAATAATATATAATTAACTCTAATTATACAAAGTTAAAAAAATTCAGAAATACACTAGCAAATGTGAAAATCCCCTTTCACTATTCTCCATACCCATAGACGATCTTCTTTCAAGGTTCTTTGATAGACGATCTTCTTTCATAGGTTATCCCTACAAAAGTTTCAGTTGCCTTTGTACACAATTACATATTTCAGTTTTATGTGTATGTAACTCTACACACACATTTCGGGGCAGTTCTTTGAGGTTGTTTGGTTTTCATTTGTTTTATTTTTTTAGCCCCATAAATGAGTGACATTATCTTGAGTATTCTGCAACTTAGACTTGTTTTTTCATAGTGTTGCTTCATATCTGGACATGAATGATCAGTCATTTTTAAGGCTATGTAGAAACTTATGTGGGTTTTTTTCCCTCACCATTACAGTGCTGTAGTAGATGTCCTTGTAAATCATTTTGTACTTGTTTATTCAGCATGGATTGTTAGAAGTGGAAATTTCTGGGTTAAAGAATATGAGAATTTGAAATAGTGTCACACTGACTTCCTTAAAAGGTTCATCAGTTTTTATTTCCACAAACACTATTTTGAGCTTATCTTTTACTTTATTACTAACATAAAAAATTACCCATCCTTTACATTTCCACTGTTTTGGGGAAAATACCTGATTTATAATTCCTAGATTATGTAAAGGTTTATTTATTTTGAGAGAGAACATGTGTGCATGCACATCTGGCAGAGGAAGAGAAAGTCCCAAGTCGACTCAGTGCTGAGTGTGGTGCCTTATGCAGGGCTTGATCTCATGACCCAAGATATGACCCAAGCTGAAATCAAGAGTCAGATACAACTGGCTACACCACCTAGGTGCCCCCCTAATTCCTAGATTTTTAAGAATGGAACATCTGTATGTTTTCATGTGGCCTTTGGCTTTCTTGTATGAATTGCCTGTTCATGTCTTTTTCCCATTTTATTTTTCAACTTGGTTTGTAGAAGTTCTCTGCATGTTCAGGACTTTAATGCTTGTTTATGTATTGCGGAAATTTTCTTCCTCTTTTACTTCAGTCTTAACTTTATGGTGGATATCTTTTATTATGAAAAAGTATTAATTTTTGTAAGATAAAATTTCTTTAGTCTTTTCTAAGTCTTGCATAGAAAGGCTTTTTTTACTTCAGAATTTAAAATATATTTTAGAGGTGCTTGGGTGGTGGCTCAGTCGTTAGCATCTGCCTTCGGCTCAGGTCATGATCCCAGGGTCCTGGGATCGAGCCCCACATCAGGAAGCCTGCTTCTCCCTCTCACACTCTCCCTTCTTGTGAGCCATCTCTTTGTCAAAGAGATAAATAAAATCTTAAAAAATAAAATAGAATAAAATAAATTTATTTTAGAAAATATTTATCTTCTGTGTTTCCTTAAAATATTCTGTTACAATTACAATCATCTGGAGTTAATTTTTTTTAAAGGTTTATTTATTTATTTTGAGAGGGTGGGGGGAGGGGTAGAGAGGGAGAGAGAGAATCCCTAGGAGACATGGGGCTCCATCCATCCTACCACCCCAAGATCATGACCCTAGCCAAAACCAAGAGTCGGATGTTCATCTGACTGTACCACCCAGGCATCCCTCATCTGGAGTTAACTGTTACATATTGATGTGAAGTAGAAGGTAGCTTTTTACCCCCAAATAGACTGCTGACTCCTCAACAGTATTTATTGGTAAGTTGTCATCTTCCCCGCTGATTTAAAAAGGGGTGCCTGGCTGGTTCTGTCTGTGGAGCATGTGACTCTTGATCTCTCGGTTGTGAGTTCAAGCCCCACATTGTGTGTAGATATTACTTAAAAATAAAATCTTTAAAAATAAAAAAATAAATTGCCACCTTTATCATGAACTAAACTATGACGTACAGCATAGGGGGATGTGGGTATGGTGTTTGGTTCTAACATACATCAAAACTTCCTGTAAAGACATTAAACTGTGGTATTGACATCAGTATATAGGTTTCTGTTCTTATGAGCTCTTTGTCTCTTCTTAAAATCTAATGCTATGTCTTTAGAATTTTCTTGCTTTTATATGAACTTACTTTTATTTTATTTTTTTTTAATTTTTAAAGATTTTATTTATTTATTCGACAGAGATAGAGACAGCCAGCGAGAGAGGGAACACAAGCAGGGGGAGTGGGAGAGGAAGAAGCAGGCTCATAGCAGAGGAGCCTGATGTGGGGCTCGATCCCATAACGCCGGGATCACGCCCTGAGCCGAAGGCAGACGCTTAACCTCTGTGCCACCCAGGCGCCCCTGAACTTACTTTTATATTTGAACTGTAGAATTAGCTTGTCTGTCAGTAAGATTCTTTTGGAGTTTTTAATTTGAATTGCATTTAAGATACAGATTACCATTTGGGGTGGGGATATCTTAATATCAAATCTTTGCATACTAGAATGCATTTTATCTCCTATTTATGTTTTAGTGTGATTGTCATATAACTTTGGTGAATTTACTACTAGCATTATCTCTACATGCTTTTTTTTTTCCATTATGGTATTCTAAATGAATATTATTATAGTTTTTGTCAAGTTGGTATCCTTATTGAACTCTGATACTAGGTTTAGTAGTTTTTTCAGTTGATTTTTAAAAAATTTTCTATGTAAGCTGTTATATTAATCTGTAAACAGCAGTTTGTTTTCTTTCAGTATTTATACCTCTCTCATGCCTTATTGCATTGGTGAGGGTTGCTAAAACTGCTAATTAATGGAAACAGTAGTATGCTTGCTGCCCTTTTTTTTTTTTTTTTTAAAGATTTTATTTATTTATTTGACAGAGATAGAGACAGCTAGCGAGAGAGGGAACACAAGCAGGGGGAGTGGGAGAGGAAGAAGCAGGCTCATGGCGGAAGAGCCTGACGTGGGGCTCGATCCCGGAACGCCGGGATCACGCCCTGAGCTGAAGGCAGACGCTTAACCGCTCTGCCACCCAGGCGCCCCGCTTGCTGCCTTTTTTAATCTTTAGATGTAATGTTTCTAATGGTCCACCATAAAGCTTGTTATTTGTACTAAATATCTGGTAGTTACCCTTTATTTGGTTGAGAAGTTATTTTTTGCTTCTTACGTTTTTATCTTTTCAGTGAACTTAAAGAGTCTTACTAGTGTGGCCAGATTTCTTTTATTTTGCCTTCCTAACGTGAATGTTGATTTGGCTGTATAGAGTAGTCTAGATTTAGGTGTTATTTGCTATGCATACACATATATGCATGCATACACATACGTATACACACAATCTTTTTTTTTTAAGATAGTGCAGTATTCTAAGATAGTAGAATTCTCCTTTGGCTCCTCCTAATTGAAAATTCTGAGCCTCTATTATGTTTACACAAATAATAGGTAATTCATGTAAAGTTGAGACCATGCTTATCCAGATAACTAGTGCTGATTAAGTGTAACAGGATTCGAACTCTTAATTTCTGTATTAACTTCTAATGTAGTTATTCCTTTGTCCATTTTTGTATGGCAGCTCTGTTATTATGAACTAGGTGAGTCATTTCAAGGCAGTGGTAGATAATATGGAATAAGATCACAAAAGAGCCAGTGGACCAGATCTGTACTGTGGTTTGATTTGATAAATGAAGTTTTATTGGGACATAGGTGAGCCTCTTCACTGATGTATTATTTATGGCTAATCTTGTGCTACAACAGCTGAGTTTAGTTGGGGCACCAGAGACTCATGGCTTACAGAGCTGAAAATATTTAGTTATCTGGCCGATTATAGAAAAAGATTATTGACTCCTGGTGTAGCATAGTGGAGAGAAAGAGCCCAGACTTTGGAATCAGAATGAAGTGGACTTAAATCCTCATTCTATCTTTTATTGTTACTTGAGTTAATAGTTTTCCTCTGAAACCTCAGTTTTCTCATACATAAAATAATAATATACTCTAATCCATGAGATTATTGAAGATATTAAATAAAATAATTATGCATGGTATCTAGTATGTAGTAAGGATGCAAGTGGTAGCAGTTATTTTACAAGTCATTAAAAGGTCAGAATTTTTGTGGTTACTCATTTTTAAATGTCTTGTATTTCCAGAATGTAATTTTTGGTCCTTGTTTAAAATTTTCTTTTTTAGTGGTAAGGCTTCTTTACTAGGAAAAAGAGAAACAGGTGTGTATTTATTTTTGATGGTGGTTGTCTATTGACACATAATAAATTTCTCTAAATTTAGCAGCTTAAAACAACTATTTGCATAGTTCAGGAATTTCGAAGCATCTAGGTTGTTCTAGCTCAGGGTCTCTTACAAAGTTGTAGTTAAGTTGTGGGCGGGGGCGGGGGGAGGGAGACACCTGGGTGGCCCAGTTGGATAAGCATCTGCCCCTTCAGCTCAGGTCATGATACCATGGTCCTGGGATCGAGCTCCGCATCGGGCTCCCTGTTCAGCGGAGAGCCCACTTCTCTCTTTCCCTCTCCCACTCTGCCTGCTTGTGGTCTTTCTTTCTCTCTTTCAAATAAATAAATAAAATCTTATTAAAGAAATGTTGACTGGGGCTGCAGTCATCTGAAAGCTTAACTAGAACTAGAAGATCCATTTCCCAGATGGCTCACTCAATGGATTTTGGCAGGTGGCCTTAATATGTTAGTCTCTCTAGAGGATTTCTTCAGTTCCTTAAGGCATAGTAGCTAGCCATGAGAGCAAGGAAGAAGCCACAACACTTTTAATGTTCTGTTCTCTTGACATAACACCCCATCACTTCCTACCTGTTCTGTTTGGTAGAAGTGAGTCACCAAGTATAACCTATATTTGAGTGGGAGAAGAATCAATTTGTAGACATATTTTTAACTGCCATGTTCTTCATTCTGGATACAAATTTTTATAGTATTCTTTTTTTCTTCTTTTTTTAAAAGATTTTATTTATTTATTGGAGAGAGAGAGAGAGAGAGAGAGCTAGAGAGCAGGAGCAGGGAGAAGAGAGAGAACGAGGTTCCCCGCTGAGCAGGGAGCCTGATGTGGGACTTGATCCAGGACCCTGGGATCACGACCTGAGCCAAAGGCAGACATTTAACCGACTGAGCCACCCAGGCACTCTGTTTACATTATTCTTACATGCAAAATACACTTGCCCCTTCCAAGGCCTTCAAAAGCCTCATTCCATTACAGTATTAGCTCAGAGTCCAGACTGTTCGTTATATATGTATATGATGTGCTGGTGCTGATGAGATTTCTTTAATATGGTTCTTAAGTATAGCTAGTGTAGCTCTTCAAGTATATATAGTTCTTGATACGAAATCCTGTGCCAGGGGTGCCTGGGTGGCTCAGTCTGTTAAGCATCTGCCTTAGGCTCAGGTCATGATCCCAGCATCCTGGGATCGAGCCCTGCATCACTCCCTGCCCAGTGGGGAGTCTGGTTCTCCCTATCACTCTTCCACTCTCCCTACTCATTCTCTCTCTCTCTCTCTCTCTCTCTCTCATTGTCTCAAATAAATAAATAAAATCTTTAAAAAAAAAAATCCTGTGCTCAGTACATGTCCAATATAAATTGATAGCAGAGGAAAAGAGTACCCATTGTTGATTCTTGGTCAAAAGTGGGTGGTGAAGGGGAAATGGGAGGTACACAGGAGTTACTGGTTATGTCGTTCTCAAGTCCAGTTGGGTACAGGATAGCAGTTCTTTGATTAGGACTCACGATTTAGGACTAATTCTCTAATGGTTCTTGGTTCTATGCTCTGCTTTCTTGGTTCCACCTTTTGCATCTTCTTTCCTTTTTCTTAAAAGTTAGCGTTTGTGGGGTGCCAGCCAGCTCAGTTGGAAGAGCTTGCAACTCTTGGTCTTGAGGTGTGGGTTCAAGCCCCATGTTGGCTGTAGTAATTACTAAAAAAATTAATTAATTAAAAAAAGTTAACGTTTGTTGGCACCAGAGTAGTTTTTCAGTCTGCTTCCAAAATTTGGGGGGTCTTTTATACTATCTCTGTTCCTTTCAGTCCAAATTTGCTGTTTCTGCCCCTAGAATTCTTGTTTTTTTTTTTTTTTTAAGATTTTTAAAATTTATTTATCAGAGAGAGAGACAGCCGGTGAGAGAGGGAACACAAACAGGGGAGTGGGAGAGGAAGAAGCAGGCTTCCCAGCAGAGCGGGGCCCAATGCAGGGCGCGATCCTAGGACCTTGGGATCATGCCCTGAGCCGAAGGCAGATGCTTAACGACTGAGCCACCCAGGCGCCCCAGCCCATAGAATTCTCTTAAAACCTTTATGGATCTTCTGTGAATCTTATTGGAAGCAACATGCACAAATATCTTTGTCTGCCTTGAGCTTTTGCTGAGAGGACAGCATCCTTGAGTTTCTTAGAAGCTCTGTTATTTGAAAGGATCAGTGAATCATACCCTTAAAATTTTTAACAGAAAAGAACCTTTTGGGTGACCAGTAACTGAGGACCATCTTTCTGAGTTCTGAGTTTAAAGGATTTTAAAACTCCGGTTTCCCTGTTGACGTATTTTCTTGGAAATTCTCTGAATTTGACCTTTGCTCAGCAGCCATTTTTGAAGAAGTTGAGAATTTTCAAAACTGTCAAGTCCTTGTTCCATTTGTTTTTTTCTCCTGTATTTTTATTATAAGCTACAAGAGGAATCAGGTGCTACCTTAACTACCCCCCCCCCTTTTTTTTAGCTTGGAAATCCCTCCAGATTTCCATAGATCACTCAGTTCATTTGATATGCCTCTACATGACTATAACATGTTTCACTTGCAGCCTTTTCAAAATCCAGACTCTATGTCCAGTATAAATTGATAGCAGAGGAAAGGAGTACCCATTGTTGATATTCTTGGTCAAAAGTGGGTGGTGAAGGGGAAATGGGAGGTGTATATATATAAATATATATAAATAGTATAGGGTCCTTTGAGCTTCCATTAATGCTTTTTTCCAAGTCTTCCCACCTTTTGCCATGCTTTGGAACCAAAGTCAGTCCTACATTTTAGATTTTTATTGCAGTGGGAATATGCTTACACATGGCTTTAAATAATATTTATTATCTCAATTACTGTGGGCCAGGAATTCAGAAGTCACTTAGCTTAGCTGTATGATTTTGAAAGATGTGGGGTCTCTCAGGAGATTGAGGTCAAGATGGCAGCCAAAGGCTTCTGAAGGGTTGATTTGAGTTGGACAATCTGCTTCCAAAATGGCTTACTCTCATGGCTGGAGGCCTTTTCTTGGCCACATAGGTCTTTCCATAAGGTTGTTTGTGTATGTTCACAACATGGCCTTTGGTTTCTCCTGAGTGGTCCAAGAGAAAGTAAGGAGGAATCCACCATGCTTTATGTTCTGGTCTTGGATGTCATACACTTTTATTTCTAGCATATTCCATTCGTTGGAAGTGAGTCAGGTATAGCCCACAATTAAGGGAAGGGGAAATAGGCTCTACCTTTTGAAGGAAAGACTTCATGGGCATATTTGAAAATCACCACTGTGATGGTATATTTTAAAATGACCTTTTTCATTTCTCACTATCAATAAGTATTACCCAAAGTTACAGTTGCACATGTAACTTTCAGATTTATTGCTTGAAGAGGAAACAATATAGATTTTTTACTTTATTATCTCATATTTGTGATTTCCGGTCTTTCTTTTGAGACATCCCATAGTTTATACCACAAGAGCTGTTGTTAATTTTCAGTGTCAAGCTTTTAATTTACCATATAGTTATTTATTATTCCATCAACAAATATTTGAGTATTTTTTGTATATTCTGCTAGGCCCTGAGAATACATAAATTACAAATAAGACAGGGTCTCTTCCACCAAGGAGTTCACGGTCTTAAAAGAGAACCACATATATAAACAAAGTATTGTGACAAGCAAAATACATGTCATAGTGGCAGCACTGAGTAGAGAATGAATAACTGACACGGTTAGAGAGGCATAACTAAGAAAAAGCATAGTATAAGGCCATAGAAATATCAGCTTGTTATTTCTAGAACTACAAGTATAATATTGCTGGAGGAACTCTTATGTTTTTTATGTTTTGCTGTGGTTATGGCACCAGGTCTCCACCTGGTTTCAGAACATTTTTTTGAAGAGATCACAGTGTTCTCTATCGAATGTGGAACCATTAAACGGCTAGGTACACATAGACACATGGACATGTATAACGTAATATTTTTTATGGGAGTTTTAATGGGAATGTTAAATTAGTGATCATTACTAACCTGATTAATATGCTTTAAATTAATTAATACATATTGTCTACAGCAAACATGTCTGACAAAGAACTAAAGAAGCTACGTAATAAACAAAGAAGAGCTCAAAAGAAAGCCCAGATAGAAGAGGAGAAAAAAAATGCAGAAAAAGAAAAGCAGCAGAGGAATCAGAAAAAGAAAAAGGATGATGATGATGAGGAAATTGGAGGTCCAAAAGAAGAACTTATCCCTGAGAAACTGGCCAAGGTACTTAATAATAGTGTTGAGCACAATTGAGTGAAATTTTGTGACCAGTTATTGTCATTTTATACTGTCTTATTCAACCAATTTGATTATATATTTTAGAATGAAAAATCATTTTAAATCTTAGCCTGTTATCCTTCCTTCTTTCGCTCTTTCCCTCTTTCTCTCTCTCTCTTTCTTTCTCCTGCTCATATTTCACATTTAAAACTTGGAATAATGATCCCGATCCAGAGTAATCTAGTATGGTATAGTGGAAAGTTTTGGCTTTTGAGTCATTCTGATCTGGGTCCACATATCAGCGCTTATACTTCACTGTGTGTTTTGGACACTTTGTCTGACCTCTCTGATGGTTTTCTCATGAATAAAATGGGACTTGGAAAAAATCCCTACTAGGCAGGATTAAAGGAACTATATGTACAAAGAATGAAGCATCTGTTATAAGTGGTAACATGCAACTTTTTATATTTAGACCAAATTGAGCTTAATAAAGGAAATGTTTGTGTATATCTCTCACCCATGTGTCAGTTTACAGTATTTCTTTACTGGACTTTGCTATTTTAACCTAATCTCTTTAAAAGTCCCTAAATATTTTCCCCCGAGCCAAAAATTATATCTGCTATTTTTAATCATTAAGCTGAAACCAAGGTATTCATTGTCAAATGAACCATTTTGATTAGTAACATACTTGTGCACTTTTCTTCTGACCCTTGGTGTTCAGCTACTGCATATGAAAATAATTGCATAGTTTATTATGTTAAAGCAGTAAATATAGTAAGCACATTGCCCTAGAGTTCAGTAGTAGCCTCACTAGTAGCTAAAAAATCAAAATCAGCTGCCTTATAACTAAGAAAAATTATAATACCTAATAAGTAGAGTTGGAAGATAGTTTTAGGATTGTATCAGAGCAGATGGACAATAATATCTCATAGCAGTATTGCTATCTAAGAACCAGAGAAATCTAGCTTGGATTTCAAAGGATATATTGACATCTTTTCACAGATAATTGTATAACTTCTAGGAAGAAAGATACTACCTTTTTATTGTTGGGAGTTTATTGGAAGAATACGCAGAGTAGTGAGGAAGCACAGAAAATTGCCTTTTAGACCTCATGGAGAATTGGAGTGTTTTTTAAGGATAGTATCAGCTTTAAGGGCCTTCCATCTTTATGCTTCAGCTTTATTACTACCACTTTTAATCACTGTCAGTGACTGTCTGCCACTACCATTCTTTCTACATGCTTTCTCTATAGCCCATGACTTTTCTTAATGACTTTTTTCTTTGTAACACTTTGTACCTTCCATTATACTTCTTAAAGAGAGAATTTACCCCCACAGAGCAGAATTCTTATACCAGGCTTCCTTATGACTATTGGGTTTTTCTTGTGTCCAGCTTATCATGGCTTCCTTTGGGCCAGATACCAAGTTATAGTCTAATTATTTATAGCTAGAGGTTTGTTGAGTCTCAGAGGAAAATAACGCCTACAGAAAGTGCTTTATTTGGAAAGAGCCCAGTGGAAGGTACCCACTTTCGTAGGCTGCTGTTTAATATATACTGTTCTTACCTGTTAGGCACATAACACACTTCTCTTCCTAGGGTAACTGCCTCCAGGATGCCCCCTTCTAATAGTATCCACCCTTACTTATATCCCCAGTGTTGTGGCAGCACTAGGTTACTCCAAGCCATCATAATAAGGTATGGCATTGTAGGCTGTTTTAAAAGTTGCCTGCCAAATCTGGATTTACAGTCTCTAGATTCTGATTTTTTGTAATCCTATATTTTACCATTCTTAATGTTATAAATGGTATATTTAGTGTCACCAATTCAGGATTTTATATATGTAATATAAAATAAAAGCATTATTATGTTAGCAGTAATTCCAGTTGAAAAAGGAAAATAGGAAGAGGTTTAGTGAGTTTAATATTCAGTTAACTGAGTATAAACCTGAAGTCTTTGTTTCTTCAACTTATCATGAGGCAGTAATTGGTATTTATGAGTTCCCTCATGTACCACCCATCCTATGTTCCTCCTTGCGTTCAGGTAGTATTCAGCTCAGCTGGATTATTTTTTTCCTTCTGTACACCCATATGTTCCTCCTTATTGTGTTCTTAGTATTCTGTCTGTATAGGGTTTAATAGTTTTAAACTCTCTGTTGCTATGCTGGGAGTATGGGGAGATGTATTCATATACAACATATTGTAATACGGATTAGACTTCACATCAGTTTATAAATTTAAAAATTACGTATGATCAAAACCGCCCTTGTAAATCTCTTATATTGCCCATCAACACAATGCAGTCCCATTCTGCATCTCTTTAAACTTAAGTAAATTAAAATCTTCGTGACTAGATGTAATTTTTTTTTTGAGACAGAAATGAATATGCATAATTCTGGCAATTTCATCCAGTACTCCACTCAGTGAACACAGGACCCCAACTGAGTATGAGACTGAGGAAGTATGATTACCATGTTTAGTCCATGTCAGTTCCTGTGTGCCTCTCCCAGTGTGAACATTTTGCTACTATGATTCTCATTTTGGTACTTAATATGGTTTTCATGCACAGAATGCAAACTAGTGATATATATTCATTTTTATATGTCTATCTCTACAACTTTAGGGATTTTTCAAGGGTAGTTTTGATGATACTTTTTTCCTTTTCCTTTTTTTTTGATCTTAAGCACTGATTTTAGAACTAATCCCTGTTGATATGCTTTTGTATATATAACTCCATACTTCATTATGTATATGAATGTAGAATGTAGTTAGCTTTATTGTGGTTATGTATATATGTTTAAACACTTAGATTTAGTGTGACAAAAATCTTACCTGTGCGAGGCACACAAACGTGGGGATAACAGATCCAGATTTTTTGTGGTGGCAAATGTTCTCATTTATTAGAATTGTAGGCAGAATTTCTCTTTTCTTTTTCCAAGTTTAAATGCTTGATTTTAGTTAAGTATAATGCTTGTATTGACTTAGCTTCTCTATATTCCTTGGTTCCATTTTGTGACAGCAGCCATATCTCCCTGGTAGCAAATTACCCTGGTCAATACAGTGATCCTCATTTCGGTCTGTACTCTGAAAGTCTTGAAAAACTTGATACAGCTCCATTACAGTTTCAGTTTGCAGTTCTTTACCTTTCCGTGGTAGACATTTCTCCCCTGTATACCACAAATCCCAACTCAATAGGACATAGAATCGTGGGAGTAAGAAGCAAAATATTTACAAATGTGTGAGAAATGCATACTTAGGAGGGCCCCTCTCTCCCCTTTGTCTCTTGGTATCTACAGCTAGTAGAGTGACAGCACCATATATTGATTTCTTGTTTAGAGCGTGTGTCCTTCAGAGTAATGCCAGCTGCTTTACGTGCTAGTATAAGGTAGCTTTGCTTAAGGTTTTCTTTTTGTTTTGTTTTTTTTTAATGCTGTGAAATAATTTCCTTAGCCATAATCTGTGTTGGTAAAACCACAATTACCATATTAGCAGAGCCATGTTGGACAGCTATGGCGAATCTAAATTCCATCAAGGATAAATTGTTAACTCCCTCTGTGATGAGACAAGGCAAATACAGGCATGGATGTTCAGTGCCTTTCTGATAAATCTGATATTGCCCTCCACCCCATCCCAGTCTACAGGGAAGAATTTTGTCCAGATACTCAGTGTAGGAGTGTAACAGTAACACAATTGTGTAGTAAACATACCTGCCCAGGAATTATTACAAGAATGTAATTAATATGACATTTATATAATTAATAAAGGGTGATAGAGACTGTTCGATAAAAATAAATCTTTTTAAATGCCATCTCACCATTAGTATGGCATTGGAATAAATATGGATTCTATAGAATTTGTATTAGAACAAAGCAAGATAGAATGGATATTGTACTGCTTTTTTTTAATAGCTTGATTGTACTTCACTTTGAATTTAGAAGGAATGTTGACTCGTTCTGTAGTATTCTCTCTCTTCCTTAACCCCTCTTCATCCTGTTTAACATCCTCCTCTGTCCTCCCCCCGCCCCACCCCTTGTCTGTCTTACCTGTTCATCTCACTGTCTTTCTTTTCCTGGTTCTGTTTTATCTTTCTCTTTACTTGTAGGATAGTTTCTCTCCAGAGATAATGTAATATCTATGGTTAAAAACCAGTGAAGATTTCTAGAGTTCAAAACCCCCTTCCTTTAGATTATGGGAGGTTAAAATATGACAGTATTTCTGGGTAATGGGTAAGTGATTTTTATCAAAAAGAAAAAAGAAAAAAAACCCAGAAAGGGAAGTGTTTTTAATAGAGAGAATAAGATCACGTCCTCCCCCCCACCTTGCTTCCATTTGTATAATATCTTTTATTTTTGTTAGGTTGAAACTCCATTGGAAGAAGCTATTAAATTTTTAACACCGTTGAAGAACTTGGTGAAGAACAAGATAGAAACGCATCTTTTTGCCTTTGAGATTTACTTTAGGAAAGGTAGGCAATTAGGGTTGGCCCTGATAAAATTGATCACTGTATTTCTTAGATATAGTCAACCAAATCCAGTAGTCTCACCACCGTAGGATTTTTTCCCAATGCAGCTTCTCATAGAAATGCCTGCTACGTGTACAAGATACTATGGGGAGGTATAATGATACTGTTAGCTCTCCTAAGACATTAAAATCAACAGTAGATACACAGATGTAACTAAGATTAAGGTCAAATATAGTAGTTACCATGTATGGGTGTGAATAAAATTAGTTAATGATACAGAGCTTAGATTAGTGCCTGATACAAAGGGAGCATTGAATAAATGTTGGTTATTATTAGCTGTTGTTAGAAGGTGTGGTGGTTAAGGTTTATCTTGAAAGATGGATTATATTTCTAAAAGAAAAGATGCATAGAAAGGAAGAGGATGCATTAAGAAAACACAAGTATGCTTAAATAATGTTGAGGTTGTTTGTCTTGCCTGAGTCAGGTAAAAGGTAAATGGAAGGTCTTGGTTGTCTTGTTTAGAATGCCTAGACTACATATAGATACTAAGACTTTGTGGTATTGAATTGCTGTAATCCAGGTGGTTCATTGAAAAAAAAGAAGTGTATCATTAAGGTGATGCATATGAAAAAAAGAGAAATTAGTAAGATCTGAACAAAGGTTGTTGCTCCAAGCAGTGTAACTGTTCTAAAAGAGATTGAATAAAATGGTATCTCTATAGAATATCCATTAAAAAATCATGTTTGTCCAAAGTAATTAATAATGTTGGGTAAAGGTTACTGTATAGCATTGCTTGGAAATATGACACAAAACTATAGTTTGATTTTAATTTTTACTAAGATATTTACATGGGTATGTAAGATAGAAAAAGGGCCATTCCAGGAAGAAATACATAAAAAAATAACAGATGGTCTGTTGATGGATTTGAGTGATGACAATGGTTTCCATTGTATTTGTTTTTCAAAATGATTGTGTTATAATTTGTAAAAGAAGTTTAATAAATAGTCCAATAATTTAGAAACTTTTAAAGAAAAGTTAATACAACTTCCCTTTTCTTTTTCTTTTTTTCTTTCTTTCTTTTTTTTTTTTATTTAGAGTGTGGGAGTAGTGGGGGGCTTGGTGGGGGAGAGGGAAAGAATCTTAAGCAATGCAGGGCTTGATCTCACGACCCTGAGATCATGACCTGAGCTGAAATCAAGAGTCAGACACTTAACCGACTGAGCCACCCAGGCGCCCCAATACAACAAATATTCTTAAATGGAATCCTGAAGTATAAAAAAGCTGTTCTGCTTAAAGTGGGGAAGGGCAATCTAAATTCCTTACAATTGGCTTCTTGGTTGTGTTCTAACCTCTGAAGGGCTCTTCAGCATTTGAAATTCACTGTAGTCATGTGAAATGGGTAGTAACAAAGGGTATGGCAGTATTTTTAGCTTTGTGAGTGTTGGAGTAAGGGAAAAAGAAGTGTTAGAGGAGCCTGGAGTTTTGAATTTTGTTATTTGGAGAATGGTACCAAATTAGGGAAGTCTTAACAAAGAGGTGATTTTAGATGGGACTTGGAAGTACAGTGAGTAATCAGGTGAAGTTTCCATTCAGCAGGTGGAAACACTACCGAAGCTTGGGAAACATGGGGGTGTGAGTGTGGGGATAGTATAGAAAGATATTAGAAATCACTGAAAACATAACCTTGGTGAATATTTTATCTTTTGAGGAGGAAGAGGAACCACAGATTGATTAGGAAAGGACACAAGTAGGAGGGAAACCATTTCACATGAATGTCACAGAACCCAAGAAGGGAGCTAGTTTGAAGTATAAACAATGAAGTTTTATAAGTAGTGCGAAAAAAACCTTTGTTTTGATTAAAGGAGGTTAAGAAATGAAATGGCTTCAAATTTTGTTTATATGGCATTAGTTCAATATTGTTGAATGCTGTCTAAATTTTTTGTACTTCACAAAACATTTTTTTCTTAAAAACATTTTTTCTTAAAGAATGTTGTATGGAAAATATTAGCTAATGTTGCTAAATCTGAGGAAATAATTTGCTTCACTCATGTTGCAGTTCAGTTTGATTGACTCTAAATTCGTTTCTCTATTTGTAATTCTCTAAATTAGTCCTCCAGAGGAGGGCAGCTTATTTTATCAAATGATCAAAATATATCTTACTTTTTCTTTTTATAGAAAAGTTTCTTTTGATGCTACAATCAGTAAAGAGGGCATTTGCTATTGATTCTAGTCATCCCTGGCTTCATGAGTGTATGATTCGACTCTTTAGTACTGGTATGTTTTTGTTTTACATTACTTAAGTATTTGATTACAGTAGTTGATAGTGACTGTATAAGTGATCTATATGTTTGTCATAAACTCATTTATTTTAAAGCTTGCATTTTAAATTAGCTAAGGGGAAAAGCAAGGTTTTCTCTTTGTGATAAAGGTCTTTATTTTAAGGTAGAAATGTTACTTGATTCTGATATATAGAACTGTTCAGCCTGAATATTTGAGAATCACTTCTGTTTCTGTTTCTAAAACGTTTCACGTAAGTTGGAATTTTGAATCATACTCATTGTGTAAAACTTTAATTGTTCTAAAATTGAAAAATCTCTTTGAAATTGTCTAGCTCTCTCCTTGTCTGTCTTCAGAATTCTTGGAGTCATAAAATTTTTGCTACTAAATATAGATTTAAAAGAACTTTAAGGCAATCACTACTTTTCAAATATTTTCATAGTAAGATCCGTATATTTTAATGTGAAGTAGAACTCCAGAATTTTAGAGTGTGAAAGGTGGAATTTTATGCTAATTATTTTTCATTTTATAGTTGAGAAATCTAGGACCTTAAAAGCTTAAGTAGGACTTATTCAAGGTCACACAAATAGTAATGAAGCAGGAATGAGAGCTCGGGTCTTTATATTGTTCTTTCTACTACAAAAGCTTTAAATTTAGAGTAAAGTACTCCTATAGTCAAGTGGTGGTGGTGGTTTGATTTTTAAGTGACTGGAGAAGGGAAATTGAATCTCTATAGAACAATCTGCAAATACATTAGGTAAATTACCTATCTCATTGCTGAATACTCAGCCACATATGAATCCATACATATCTAAATAATGAGATTAAAACAGTCATCCCAGTCTTTTGAAAAATGCTAAATTGTCCTGATTAAGAACACTGTTTTGACTTCTAAGTAAAACCTTACTTAAATTATATTTATGCTTGCCAAAAAAGTGATTCCTGTTATAGACACTGAATCATAGAGATGTTTTTCAATTTCTTAAATTATGAAAGAAATAACATAACCACCTTATAGAAAATAGAAGAAAGAATTGCTGTATTTAGAGAAAATTCAAAAATTTCTAGTCTCTCTTTTTGTATTAAAATTTTTTTGAAATCATGAGTCAGAAAATAAAGGCCAGGGCTGATGGCTTTTAAAACCATTCTTGTTTAGGATGGAGTGCATTTAAGCTGTTTTCAAAATTAATATACACATTTTGTATAGTCAACTCTTTCCTAAAAGGTAGGAAAATAATACATGTAAATCCTATGGATTTAGAGATTTCCCTTTGAAATAGGAATTAAAAGTGGCATATCTAAATATATTTGTTCATAGTATGTGCATGGATTGATGAACATATGACTGTTTTCTTGAAACAGTTGTTTCAGGAGTTAAAATGCTCATGGACTTCAGAAGAACAAAGGCAGGATGATCCTGATGTAAAAGTAGAATTATTTAGTGTTCCTGTTAGCTATGCCAGTTGCTCCAAATGTTTAGCTGACAGCATTGTCAGGAAGAGAGTTACAAAGTAATTCTTATTTTGACTAAATTTAGGCAATAAAGTGGTAATTTGGAGTGATAAAGATGCACTGTGTCTTTAAAAAACTTTCAAGAAATTGGGTAGACCTCTTATTAACTTTGTTAAGAACAGGTGTGTACTCTATAAAAATACTTGAGAAACTACAGAAACATAGAGGAGGGGCATCTTTGATATACCCCACAGGGTTCCTTTAGTATATTTGGTACTTAAAAAAAAAATTAACTTTGAAGTAAGTTTTCAAGAACACATTTGTCATGTCAAGTTATATTGTACTAACTCCTTCTTTACAAAGAAATTTTCACGTAACTCTTTTCTGGGAAGTATGGGGTTAAAAGGTGCGTCGACACCTATTTTATTATGGAAACTTCTCTAAGTAAATATAGTTATTTTAGCCTCGTTATCAGTACCCTCCAAATCTTTAGAATGTTGTTATACTACCAAAGTAATTAGTATCTGCTACATAAAGTAATTTCCCATATAGGTCATCTTCCTCTCCCCCTTTTAATTATGAAGATGATTTTCAAGTTTTTCTTTCTTTCTTTCTTTCTTTCTTTCTTTCTTTCTTTCTTTCTTTCTTTCTTTCTTTTTGGATTTATAGGATTTAGAGCAATTTAAAATACACTTCTGCTTGGTGCTAAGTAAAAGATAGGAGCTTAGACATTGAATTGTTCTATTATTCGCTTACATGCTTTTAAAATGACTGGTCATCTTGTTCTACAGTGAATCTTTTGTCTTTTCCTCTCATTTGTACAAACTCCTTTCTTCTTTTATCTGCAGATCGTTTTTCTTCTGTACTTATGCATTTCTCTCCTAAAAACTTCGTTAATACTCTCATTTACCTATTCTCCTATTTTGAGTGGTAATCACTTAATAGGTTGTGCTTTAACCTAGTAGTGAGTAGTCTTTATCTCACACAAAATATGAGCATTTTCTACCTAAATTATTAACGAAAATGCCAGCTAGCCTAGGAACCCAGGGAAATTCTTTTTGCTAAGAATCCACTTCCTTTTCACTGTGACTTTTAACCATTGATGATTACTAAATTTCTTTAATCTGCTAATAAGCTAATAGCATGAACCAAACTTTAATTTTAAGATGTCAAAAGACTCAAAAGCCTCTTAGATAAGGTTTTATTACCCTTCCCTCATTCAAGTATTACTTTTCCATGATTCACAAGACATTATTTTATCAGACGATAGGAAGATAAGTAGTCTGGGATTTTTTATTTTCCTGGGACTTCAGTATTTTTTTTGTTAGTTTTAATCACTTTCAAAGGATGTTTAGATTGATCCCGCAGTCCACTAGTCTTTAGCAATAAAAGCTTATCTAATAGACGTGTGACATTTGAGGTTGCCCCTTTCCTTAAAGATACAAGTAAAATTCCATTCTATAGAATCCCATATAGCATTCTAAGTTATACTGCAGCAGATTTTTTTTTTTTGGTTATTAGTATCTTCCTGGAAATTACAGTTCCAATCTACATAATGTAGGGGAGCAAACAGAATCAGCCTCAAACATTTTGTGAGTTAGTGAGGAAATGTTTTTGGAAATAGCTCTTAATGGAAGTTGGGAGTTATATAAATATTTCCTCTTTATATATTTCAAGTATATGTATATTTGTTTTTAATTGTGTGGACTTTTTAAAAAATCAGTTTTGATTTTTCTGGGGACATCGTTTTAATCTGAGAAAAACAAATTTAATAAAGGTAGTAAAAAAACATGAAAAGCTTAGCTCCCACCTATAACCAACTCTAATGTTGTTTACTTTCCCATCTGTATATAGTGTCTGGAAAGCACTTCATGCAAACCAACAAAGCCCATGGAAATAACATAGTTTATAGAAAACCTGTGGTTTTGACATAATGTCCATTGTAATTGGCTATAATCTATTTTACCAACTTTCTTTTCAGTTCTCTCTGCACTCCTGCTTCCCCTGAAAAACAAATACTGATAAATTGCAAAAGCCAAGTTGAAAGTACAGCCATAATAGAGGTTAAGCTAAATTCTTTGTAACTCATTTAATTGAAAAAAAAAAAAAACACATTTAATTGAACCACTCATTTCTATAGAATGATAGAAGAGATGTTATTTAACCAACAAAGGGCATATCAGTCAATTATTCAGGTACTATTTATGTGTAAAACATTTCATACAGATGTTTACTTATCAAGAGTTCAGTGTTTTTTAAGCTTACGGTAGTGATCCATTAGGGAGTTAATGAAGGCAGTTTAGTGAATCATTACTACCATTTGAAAATCTAAAATAGAATGGAGTAGAAAATAGCAGAATGCATAGCACAAAGTTAGGGTTAGTGTTCTGTGCAGCTTTTGCTTCACATAATGAGCTATGTATATAGGATACATATTCCTCAGTACAACATTTGAAAGTTCCTAACCATAAGGAAAATATATTTTCAATCTATGATAGTTCCTAACCATAAGGAAAATATATTTTCAATCTATTATAAAAGTAATAACAGTTTATTGAATTACATATTTAGCTATTATAAGTTCTTTTATATATAACTTTTACTTACTGTGATCATTTTAGGTTGGGTATTTCCTTAATTTTACAGGTCAAGAAATAAGTTCAGAGAGGTTGTGACTTGTCCAAGCCTAGATCCATACCCAGGTCTGTCTGGCTCAAAGCTTCAGACTATCTCTCTATACCAAAATAATAATTGAAGAATAAGCATACTGAAATTCAGTCAGAGAGTTTGGGAGGTCAGCTTTTCCATCTCTAAATTCCAAGCCCTGGGAATATGATTACTAGCATGTATTCATTACAGGAAAATACTTTGGTGGTCCTTTGGAATTTATTATACAGTGATAACTCAGTTTACATACATGAAGCTAATCATGTTTTCTTTTAAAATTGATAAATTTTGTAATGGCCTTATTTGGGTATGGGAGATGGAGGTGAGGAAAATTCTGTTGTATTCAGCACTGCGTAATTGCTGTGGCAGTATTTATCAGGTAGGTGTCATCAAAGCCCCTATTTGACAGACTTGATTTAAAGTTGAGGGGGGCAGCCCCTTGGGGCTTAGAAGGCTACAGAGTTACATCCTTCATTTTCTGTTTTGCTTTCTGTTTTTTTCTGAAAATGAATCATTTATCATAATGAAATGTCTTTGAATGCCATTAGAAAATCATATTATTCTGACACACATTCTTTACATTTATATAATAAGCTCTTTAAATGTTGAATTATAAGTAGGTTCATCTAGTTTTTACGTATAATTGCTTTATTTATTAGACTCTTGAGGTAGATAATTTTTTAACTTCTGCAAACCATATCGGAGTTACCTATTAATTGAGTTTGTTTTTCATTTGTTCCAAGCAGTGTGTGAAAGTAAAGATTTATCTGATACAGTTAGAACAGTATTAAAACAAGAAATGAATCGTCTTTTTGGAGCAACGAATCCAAAGAATTTTAATGAAACTTTTCTGAAAAGGAATTCTGATTCATTGCCACACCGATTATCAGGTAATCATGTTACTTTCTTTTTATCTTAGCCTTCTTCTTCTTTTTTTTTAAGATTTATTTATTTGACAGAGAGACAGATAGCCAGCGAGAGAGGGAACACAAGCAGGGGGAGTGGGAGAGGAGGAAGCAGGCTCCCAGCGGAGCCGGAAGCCCCATGCAGGGCTCGATCCCAGAACCCTGGTATCACGCCCTGAGCCAAAGGCAGACACTTAATGACTGAACCACCCAGGTGCCCCATCTTTTTATCTTAGCCTTCTAAAACAATTTCAGTTTTTAGCTAATGGATTAGTGACAAGGTTACACATTTCTCACATGGAAGGGGCATTATGATTATCTCACATTTTAGTCTTATGAAAATAGGCAGCTCAAATATGCTTTCTATAGGGGCGCCTGGGTGGCTCAGTCGTTAAGCGTCTGCCTTCGGCTCAGGGCGTGATCCCGGCGTTATGGGATCGAGCCCCACATCAGGCTCCTCCGCTAGGAGCCTGCTT
Source organism: Ailuropoda melanoleuca (assembly GCF_002007445.2). Classification (NCBI taxonomy): domain Eukaryota; kingdom Metazoa; phylum Chordata; class Mammalia; order Carnivora; family Ursidae; genus Ailuropoda; species Ailuropoda melanoleuca. The sequence continues at coordinate 114,697,191 of NC_048222.1, read as the reverse complement.
CTTCCTTTCCCACTCCCTCTGCGTGTGTTCCCTCTCTCGCTGGCTGTCTCTCTGTCTGTCAAATAATTAAAAAATATATACTTTCTATAAATCTTCAGATTTTTTAGACAAAGTTATTGTGAATCAAGGTCAGTAGTTTCTCCTGGTTCAGCATAGTCTTTACAACAAAGCAAGTATACTGCTTTTATCTGTACATTACATATAATGAAGGAGGGTGGAGCTTTCTGTTTTTTTCTTTCTCCCTTCAGCATGCTCTTAAAATTCACTTGGGTGTGACCATCATCTTCTATTTCCCACGCTTATGTAAAATATTAAACCGAGCAATGCAAAACACCTGAAACCATTTCACAGGCAGAAGTCTGTGCCAGCAGTCCGAAGTCTGGACTTGATGGGACCGTGTGGGTAGTGCTTTAGGAGGATGCTTTTAGAAAACCTGGCTAAGAAGCCCAGCAGCTTTGTGTGCCTTTGTGGAATTCTGAATTCAGCTTTTTGGCTCATACCATCAAGGTTGGGTATCTCCCTCCTCCTACATCTGCAGCCTCACTTCATTAAGTGGAGTATTCCCCTCAGCCCCAAATTATGTTCATTTTAGAAAGAAGCAGACTATCCATAGTCCCCCTACACAGAGACAACTATTATTAGAATATTTTATTTCTTCATAATTTTTTTTACTTTAATCCCTAAGTTAGGCTATTTTTGGTCTGTCCTCTCAGGTTTTTTGTTTTTTTTTTTTTAAACAGTGTTTCAAATGGCTGTTCTCATTTTTCTAATAAAGTGCCACACTCTGTGTGCCCATGTATGTTACATTTTATATTTGAAAGGATAGAGGATAAGATGCTGGTTTTACTTTGGAATAAAGCATATTTCCTTTTTTCTTCTCCTTTAGCTGCCAAAATGGTATATTATTTAGATCCGTCTAGTCAGAAGCGAGCTGTAGAGTTGGCAACAACACTTGATGAATCCCTCACTAACAGAAACCTCCAGGTAAAGAGTTTCTCATAATCTCTCTCTTTTTTCATAAACTCTATTAGAGTACCTGACTACTTTCTGTTTCTCTTTTCACAAAGAGAATAATTTTCACCAAATAATTGTTTTTTGTTATTTATGCATACTGTTTACCAAACCGTTATGAATCCACATCAGAAACTAACCTTATCTTGAATTTATTTAGGATTGTCTGTGTGTGCACACATACACAGCAGGCTACTTGGCATCCAAGAACTAGTTCCACATCTATTACTTAGAATATTTTTTTCTAGAAATGTGTTTTAGTAAAATCATATATATATGTAATATATATATGTAATATATATATTATATATATATTCCGTAGTTTAGATATCAGTTCATTCATATCTGTGCATTTTTTTGAAGATTTATTTATTTTAGAGAGAGTGAGAGAGCGTTTGTGTAAGTGGGAGAGAGGGGCAGAGGGGGAGGGAGAATCCCAAGCAGACTCCTCGCACAGGGCAGCTCAGTCTCACCACTCCGACATCATGAACCAAGCCAAAATCAAGAGTCAGATGCCCTTCCAACTGAGCTACCTAGGTGCCCCCATAGCTGTGCATTTCAGTAGTCTCTGTGAGGATTTTTTTTTTTTTTAAGATTTATTTATTTACTGAGAGACCGTGAGCATGCACACACGCAGGAGGGGTGGGGAGGAAGAAGAGAATCTTAAGCAGACTCATACTGAGCCCCATGCAGGGCTGGATGTCACCACCCTAAGATCACTACCTGAGCTGAAACCAAGAGTCAGTCACTTAACTGACTGTACCACCCAGGCACCCCCTCACAGTGAAGATTCTGACATTTTGAAGATGTATGTGCCAGGTGTCAAATTAAAACACTCGTTTTATAACTTTTATTGTAACATGAGATTAAGTGGAATAAAAGATATATGGGTGTGTTGCAAAATACAGATTCTAGTTTCGACTAAAACCAAAGGATAGTGCTACTTCCTGTGATAATTGGCCAGATAAAGTAAGCATTTGATATATTCCTTTAATAGCATATGGAGGAAATAGCATTGAAGAAACATTTGAATTATTGATTGCTAATTAATACGTTACTTAGATTAGAACATCTCTAGACTGGCAAAGTTGTTGGATACTATATATCTACAAACTATGTAATGTTTTCCAAGTGAAAAGATGAAGAAATAAAACATGGGAAATGCAAGTCAACATGAAATATTTTAAAATATAAGAAGATATACTAAGGGGTTTGGTTAAAACAGTTACCAGTTTTCATGAACAAATTTTTCTTGCGTATATGCTCCTTTGGTTTGAGACTTCTCCTGCTTAGTTAGTGGAGAAACTTAAAATTTGATTACAGTGGTGAAAAGCAGTGTTTGATATTGCCAACTGTCTCTGAGCCTCTTTAAAAAAGAAAAAAAAAACTGTAAAAGTTGTAAGTAACCGACATTAGCATGGAAATTTTGACATTCATACATAGGGCTATCCTGGGCTGAGGCAGGGTTGCCGTCTGGGGTCAAGCACTTGCTAAGAGTGAGTGTGTCTTTAAATGCAGCGCCCTACACACTTTGCTTGCCCAACAAGCAAGTCCTGGCCCTGTTTATAAATTCATGCTTTTGTATAAACCCTGCAACTCCAAAGAAATGAATTCTTACGGAATGTATATGTGAGAGTAAAATGCTTTTGTGTATCTTAAATGTGTACATTTGCCCTTCGTTTAGAAAATCTGTGGATAACGAAATGTCTAATGAATTCACAGTGAAAACTTCTTTTTTGAAAAGTTATAACATGACCTTTTCTCTTTCTTTAGACATGTATGGAGGTATTAGAAGCCTTGTGTGATGGTAGCCTAGGAGACTGTAAAGAAGCTGCTGAAGTTTATAGAGCAAATTGTCATAAGCTTTTCCCTTATGCTTTGGCTTTCATGCCTCCTGGATATGAAGAGGATATGAAGATCACAGTTAATGGAGATAGTTCTGCGGAAACTGAAGAACTGGCCAATGAAATTTGAACATCATTAAACAAGCAAATGGAATGACTTTGGACCATATCTAGTGTATAATATTTTTGTCACGCACCTGCTGCATTGCTCTGACTTACACAGAATGAGAAGAGTAAATGTTCTTGCCTTCAAATAGTGTTTTACTTTTTTTATCCTGCTGAAAAAGTATATATAAAATATCTAACATATTACAGGATATAGGTTCAGTTTCTTAAAAAATTAAAAGCTGCTAAAATTGAGGGATTAAAAAAAGATACCTTATTCTATTCCTACCTACCCACCCATGTTTTTTAACTAATTTATATAAAATCTGGAGGCTGTTACAGCTAACAAAGCAGGTGTGTGGCAGAAATATTACTTTAAAATTTGTCTTGTGAGATTTTACTATATCTCAGACAGCATAAACGCTGTTTTAGCACTGGATTCTTTCACTGAGCACAAAGAGTTGTTGGGGCTTTAGCATCTGACTGATTTTGTTACGGGGTTGATTCTGACCATAGGAAGTATGCAATGTGAATCACTATTTACAGAGAAACCTACAACAGATGCTTGATGTTGTAGAAGCTGGGACATATAGATACCAAGCAGAATTATAAGAAACCTAGAGGGTGTTCAATACGCTTGTTGTGTTTCCAAAATTCACTGTACATGATCAGTTTGGTGTTCTTGTACCACAGTTTTTAACTGAAGGAACCAGTTGGAACAATCTCAATTTTAACTAAAACTTGAAGAACTAAAATAGCAATGCAAACCTTTCAGCATTGTTTTGGCCAAACTTGTTAAAACTGTAATGCAAGAACCAAATGCACTGTGATGTGGCACCAACTAATTAGCACGCATGAATTTTTTCACCCAGGAGTGAAAAAAGAAAATCTACCATGGCTTGAAGTTAAAGAGCAGAACTCCTGACTACCATTCTATGACTGATCAAGAGACTAATAGTTAAAAACCTCAGCAGGCCTTGTTCACGATATGCAGAAAAAAAGTGCTGCAGTTTAGATACCTCTGGAATTTTTCCACAGTGTCACAGGTTTGTAATACTTGAAGCCCTACATTTCTAAGAATATATTTCTTGCTCAGTTGTTTCAGGCAAGCCCAAGACTTTGTAATTTTTAAAGGGCCCAAGATTTTTTTTTCAATAACAGACCAGCTTCTTTTTCCTGCAGTTACAGATGTAATTTCCTTTTTGTTGTCAAACATAAGGTACCAAATATGATGCAATAAATTGTTTTGAAAAACAGTTGTGTGAATATTTCAACTAATCTGTGTTGGGCTTCTGTGAAAATACACAGGTGGAAACAGAGGTGCAAGCCAGAGGCAGTGTAATGTGCTGTACAACTAGTGCCGATGGGAGCGTTTAGAATGGGCCGAGTGCCGATGTCAGGGAACTCCATAATGCAGGGGTAGTGCTGCTCCTGCATTCAGATTTCAGTGAGGGCCAGGATGGTGGCAGGTACTATGAATGTAATTCCTAACTTATCATTTGAAAGGAAAACTGTAAACTGCAATTTTGATGGAGAAAACGAGCCTTAAAATGTTAAACCTGTATTCTGAGAACTGGCCTCGGGCTCAATATTCTCATTACGTTTGCAAGATCTGAGCAAATTAAGTATAAAGTGAATCAACTGTATATATAATTGACCTTTTTGTGGTACTTTTAGTTTATAGGAAGTATATTCTAAAGGGAATTTTCAGGAGACCTTGTCCTTCTACTGATTGAACAGTTGTGCTAAACTCAACCTTTCATAGTACATGACCTGCATTCCGCGTCCCAGTCTAACGATTTAGTGATGTAAAGAGAAGTACAAACTGAACTCCAGTGCTTTGTTATGTTTTCTTAACCAGCCCTGTCTCAGGAACATCTTAACAGATGGCAAAAAAAAACAAAAACAAAAACAAAAAACAAACTTTTTTTCAACTTCTCCTGTGAGTGGCAACTGAAGTTCTTATTGTTGGGAAAGAACACTAGTGCTACCTCTGCCACTACTGAGGTGTTGGGAGGAGGCACCAGCCATATAATAGGGGGTGTATGTGTGAATTATGTTTAAACTCTACTGTATATTGAAATGAAATTCATATATTTGTCTTGATAATGTTCAAATGATGTAGATTGTCTTAGGATGAAAATTCATAAATACTCAGAACTCTTGATGCAGATGCCACCCGTGAGGAGCTAAATTCCTAACATGTATATTGTACTCCAACCCAATTTTACTGGAACTATTGAATAAATATTTTATTTTCTTTCAGGTTTACTTGATAGTGGATACATTGTCTGGTGTCAGAGGACCTTGACAGGGTTCATTTTATGTCCAGACAGCACCCCTACAACATTGTACTGTACTGTCTTGCTCTGAGTAGTATCAACTGGATCATCTCACATTTGCCTCATTCACTCTTAATTCCAAATGATACTGTGGGGGGAAAACAGGGTTAGAAAAACAAGTGGGGAAAAAATGCAGTGATGTTGTATTCTAAACAAGTGCCTTATGTTTATTGCTGAGAACTGGTGTTAGCAACCCTTTTCAGAAGAAAGGGTCCCTTGACCTGTATTAACATAGGAAAGTAAAGTTATTTTTGTTTTTCTTTATATTTAGTACTCTTGTCATTTCTCATTTAAAAATTAAATTCTGACTAGGTTAGTTTATTCAGCTTTAATTAGATAGTTGAGTCCTACATTTTCAACATTTTTCTGTATTTATTATGCACAAAAATAAAGTGTGATCTATAATAGCATGGCTAAAAGTAGTCCCAATATTAGTGAATAGCTTTTCCGTGGGTTTTATCAGTCCCTTGTTTTCCAGTGATGTTTGTACTCCATGGTGTGTTGCTGTTAGAGCTGTGAAATGAAAGCTGTGATTGTAAGAAGAGGCCAGAAAAGTGTGGTCTAGTTTCAGGTAGGTGGTGATAAATTCAGGGAAGTCTCCTGCACAATTTCTAGGAATATTCCAGTTGCCACGTGTAGCGTCTATTTGGGAAAAGGTAGAAAGTGAAGTGTTAAATTTTCTTACAAGATATGTATATATGTAGTAATTACTAGCCTTAAATTTTAAACTAACTGAAATGAGTTCAGAGAAAGACTGACCTGTCAGATGGAAGGTGTAGTCTTCCTGTTCTGGCTCATGCCCCACTTTAAGTTACAGGCAAGGTTTCTTTTTTTTTCTTTTTTTTTTTTTTTTTTTTTTTTTTTT